>NW_027189446.1:0-190925 GCF_040958095.1 Procambarus clarkii
GCCAGAGAGTGACATTTTGCACAAACTCCCTGCAGTTTTCGAAATATCCCAAATATCCCAATTTCGAGGACTGAGCAATATTTTCGAGCCAAATCCTGGCTCTCTGCACGTATTCGTTGTTTGAAATTACGACTTTTTTATACCCAACATATGCCAAGTACTGAAAGCGGCATTTCGTCACATTTGGCTCAAACCTTCCTGCAGTTTTCAAAATATCCCAAACATCCCAATTTCGAGGCCTGAGCCATATTTGGGAGCCAAATTCAGGCTCTCTGCACGTATTCGCAGTTTGAAATTACGACTTTATATACCCAACATATGCCAAGTACTGAAAGCGGCGTTTGGTCATATTTGTCTCAAACTCCCCTGCAGTTTTCAAAATATCCCAGATATCTCAATTTCGAGGCCTGAGCCATATTTTGGAGCCAAATTCTGGCTATCTGCACGTATTCGCAGTTTGAAATTGCGACTTATTATACCCAACATATGCCAAGTACTGAAAGCGGCAATGAGTCACATTTTGCACAAACTTCCCTGCAGTTTTCAAAATATCCCTAAAATCCCAATTTCAAGGCCTGATCCATATTTTGTAGCCAAACTCAGGCTCTCTGCACGTATTCGCAGTTTGAAATTACGACTTTTTATACCCAACATATGCCAAGTACTGAAAGCGGCGTTTGGTCACATTTGTCCCAAACCTCCCTGCAGTTTTCAAAATATCCCAAACATCCCAATTTCGAAGCCTGAGCCCTATTCTGGAGCCAAATTCTGGCTCTCTGCACGTTTTCGCAGTTTGATATTACGACTTTTTATACCCAACATATGCCAAGTCCTAAAAGCGGCAGTGAGTAACTTTGTGCACAAACTCCCCTGCAGTTTTCGAAATATCCCAAATATCCCAATTTCGGGGCCTGAGCTATTATTTGGAACCAAATTCTGGTTCTCTGCACGTATTCGCTGTTTGAAATTACAACTTTTTTATACCCAACTTATGCCAAGACTGAAAGCGGCGTTTGGTCACATTTGTCCCAATCCCCCCTGCAATTTTCAAAATATCCCAAACATCTCAATTTCGAGGCCTCAGCCATATTTTGGAGCCAAATTCTGGCTCTCTGCACGTATTCACAGTTTGAAATTTCGACTTTTTATACCTAACATATGCCAAGTACTGAAAGCAGCATTTGGTCATATTTGTCCTAAACTCCCCTGCAGTTTTCAAAATATCCCAAACATCACAATTTCTAGGCCTGAGCCATATTTTGGAGCCATGTTCTTGCTCTATGCACGTATTCGCAGTTTGAAATTACGACTTTTTATTCCCAACATATGCGAAGTCCTGAAAGCGGCAGTGAGTGACATTTTGCACAAAATCCCCTGCAGTTTTCGAAATATCCCAAATATCCCAATTTCGAGGCCTGAGCCCTATTTCGGAGCCAAATTTTGGCTCTCTGCATGTATTCGCTGTTTTAAATTACGACTTTTTTATACCCAACATATGCCAAGTACTGAAAGCGGCATTTGGTCACATTTGTCCCAATCCCCAATGCAATTTTCAAAATATTCCAAACATCCCAATTTCGAGGCCTGAGCCATATTTTGGAGCCAAATTCTGGCTCTCTGCACGTATTCGCAGTTTGAAATTACGACTTTTTATACCCAACATATGTGAAGTACTGAAAGCGGCGTTTGGTCACATTTGTCCCAAACCTCCCTGTAGTTTTTTAAATATCCCAAACATCCCAATTTCGAGGCCTGAGACATATTTTGGAGCCAAATTCAGGCTCTCTGTACGTATTTGCAGTTTGAAATTACGACTTTTTATACCCAACATATGCCAAGTACTGAAAGCGGCGTTTGGTCATATTTGTCCCAATCCCCCATGCAATTTTCAAAATATCCCAAACATCCCAATTTCGAGGCCTGAGCCATATTTTGGCAGCCGAATTCTGGCTCTCTGCACGTATTCGCAGTTTGAAATTACGACTTTTTATAATCAACATATGCCAAGTCCTGAAAGCGGCAGTGAGTGATATTTGCACAAAACTCCCCTGCAGCTTGCGAAATATCCCAAATATCTCAATTTCGAGGCCTGAGCCTTATTTTGGAGACAAATTCTGGTTCTATGTACGTATTCGCAGTTTGAAATTGCGACTTTTTTATACCCAACATATACCAAGTACTGAAAGCGGCGTTTGGTCATATATGTCACAAAGTCCCCTGCAGTTTTCAAAATATCCCAAACATCCCAATTTCAAGGCCTGAGCCATATTTTGGAGCCAAATTCTGGCTCTATGCACGTATTCGCAGTTTGATATTACGAATTTTTATACCCAACATATGCCAAGTCCTGAAAGCGGCAGTGAGTCACATTTTGCACAAACTCCCTTGCAGTTTTCAAAATATTCCAAACATCCCAATTTCGAGGCCTAAATTCGTTGTTTTAAATTACGACTTTTTTATACCCAACATATACCAAGTACTGTAAGCGGCGTTTGGTCACATTTGGCTCAAACCTTCCTGCAGTTTTCAAAATATCCCAAACATCCCAATTTCGAGGCCTGAGCCATATTTGGGAGCCAAATTCAGGCTCTCTGCACGTATTCGCAGTTTGAAATTACGACTTTATATACCCAACATATGCCAAGTACTGAAAGCGGCGTTTGGTCATATTTGTCTCAAACTCCCCTGCAGTTTTCAAAATATCCCAGACATCTCAATTTCGAGGCCTGAGCCATATTTTGGAGCCAAATTCTGGCTATCTGCACGTATTCGCAGTTTGAAATTGCGACTTATTATACCCAACATATGCCAAGTACTGAAAGCGGCAATGAGTCACATTTTGCACAAACTTCCCTGCAGTTTTCAAAATATCCCTAAAATCCCAATTTCAAGGCCTGAGCCATATTTTGTAGCCAAATTCAGGCTCTCTGCACGTATTCGCAGTTTGAAATTACTACTTTTTATACCCAACATATGCCAAGTACTGAAAGCGGCGTTTGGTCACATTTGTCCCAAACCTCCCTGCAGTTTTCAAAATATCCCAAACATCCCAATTTCGAGGCCTGAGCCCTATTCTGGAGCCAAATTCTGGCTCTCTGCACGTTTTCGCAGTTTGATATTACGACTTTTTATACCCAACATATTGCCAAGTCCTAAAAGCGGCAGTGAGTAACTTTGTGCACAAACTCCCCTGCAGTTTTCGAAATATCCCAAATATCCCAATTTCGGGGCCTGAGCTATATTTTGGAGCCAAATTCTGGCTCTCTGCACGTATTCGGTGTTTGAAATTACAACTTTTTTTATACCCAACTTATGCCAAGTACTGAAAGCGGCGTTTGGTCACATTTGTCCCAATCCCCCCTGCAATTTTCAAAATATCCCAAACATCTCAATTTCGAGGCCTCAGCCATATTTTGGAGCCAAATTCTGGCACTCTGCACGTATTCGCAGTTTGAAATTTCGACTTTTTATACCTAACATATGCCAAGTACTGAAAGCAGCATTTGGTCATACTTGTCCTAAACTCCCCTGCAGTTTTCAAAATATCCCAAACATCACAATTTCTAGGCCTGAGCCATATTTTGGAGCCATGTTCTTGCTCTATGCACGTATTCGCAG
This sequence comes from Procambarus clarkii, assembly GCF_040958095.1. Taxonomy (NCBI): domain Eukaryota; kingdom Metazoa; phylum Arthropoda; class Malacostraca; order Decapoda; family Cambaridae; genus Procambarus; species Procambarus clarkii. The sequence goes on from NW_027189446.1 coordinate 3,619, forward strand.
TTTGAAATTACGACTTTTTATTCCCAACATATGCCAAGTCCTGAAAGCGGCAGTGAGTGAAATTTTGCACAAAATCCCCTGCAGTTTTCGAAATATCCCAAATATCCCAATTTCGAGGCCTGAGCCATATTTTGGAGCCAAATTCTGGCTCTCTGCACGTATTCGCTGTTTTAAATTACGACTTTTTTATACCCAACATATGCCAAGTACTAAAAGGGGCGTTTGGTCACATTTGTCCCAATCCCCCCTGCAATTTTCAAAATAACCAAAACATCCCAATTTCCAGCCATGAGCCATATTTTGGAGCCGAATTCTGGCTCCCTGCACGTATTCGCAGTTTGAAATTGTGACTTTTTTATTCCCAACATATGCCAAGTACTGAAAGCGGCGTTTGGTCATATTTGTCCCAAACTCCCCTGCAGCTTTCAAAATATCCCAAACTTCTCAATTTCGAGGCCTGAGTCATATTTTGGAGCCAAATTCTGGCTCTCTGCACGTATTCGCAGTTTGAAATTACAACTTTTTATACCCAACATATGCTAAGACCTGAAAGCGGCAGCGTGTGACATTTTGCACAAACTCCCCTGCAGTTTTCAAAATAACCCAAATATCCCAATTTCGAGGCTAGAGCCATATTTTGGAGCCAAATTCAGGCTCTCTGCACGTATTCGCAGTTTGAAAATACGACTTTTCAAACCCAACATATGCCAAGTACTGAAAGCAGCGTTTGGTCACATTTGTTCCAAACCCCCCTGCAGTTTCAAAATATCCCAAACATCCCAATTTCAAGGCCTGAGCCATATTTTGGAGCCAAATTCTGGCTCTATGCAAGTATTCGCAGTTTGAAATTACGACTTTTTATGCCCAACATATGCCAAGTCCTGAAAGCGGCAGTGAGTGACATTTTGCACAAACTCTCCTGCAGTTTTTTAAATATCCCAAATATCCCAATTTCGAGGCCTGAGCCATATTTTGAAGCCAAATTCTGGCTCTCTGCACGTATTCGCAGTTTCAAAATACGAATTTTTTATACCCAACATATGCCAAGTACTGAAAGCGGCATTTGGTCACATTTGTCCCAAACCTCCCATGCAGTTTTTCAAATATCCCAAACATCCCAATTTCGAGGCCTGAGCCATATTTTGGAGCCAAATTCTGGCTCTCTGCACGTATTCGCAGTTTGAAATTACGACTTTTTATACCCAACATATGCGAAGTACTGAAAGCGGCGTTTGGTCACATTTGTCCCAAACCTCCCTGCAGTTTTTATATATCCCAAACATCCCAATTTCGAGGCCTGAGACATACTTTGGAGCCAAATTCAGGCTCTCTGTACGCATTCGCAGTTTGAAATTACGACTTTTTATACCCAACATATGCCAAGTACTGAAAGCGGCGTTTGGTCATATTTGTCCCAAACCTTCCTGCAGTTTTCAAAATATCCTAAACATCCCAATCTCGAGGCCTGAGATATATTTTGGAGCCAAATTCAGGCTCTCTGTACGTATTCGCAGTTTGAAATTACGACTTTTTATACCCAACATATGCCAAGTACTGAAAGCGGCGTTTGGTCATATTTGTCCCAAACTACCCTGCAGTTTTCAAAATATCCCAAACATCACAATATCTAGGCCTGAGCCATATTTTGGAGCCATGTTCTTGCTCTATGCACGTATTCGCAGTGTGAAATTATGACTTTTTATACCCAACATATTCCAAGTCCTAAAAGCGGCAGTGAGTGACATTTTGCACAAAATCCCCTGCAAGTTTTCGAAATATCCCAAATATCCCAATTTCGAGGCCATGAGCCATATTTTGGAGCCAAATTCTGGCTTTCTGCACGTATTCGCTGTTTGAAATTACACTTTTTTATACCCAAATATGCCTAGTACTAAAAGGGGCGTTTGGTCACATTTGTCCCAATCACCCCTGCAATTACAAAAATATCCAAAACATCCCAATTACGAGCCATGAGCCTTATTTTGGAGCCGAATTCTGGCTCTCTGCACGTATTCGCAGTTTGAAATTGTGACTTTTTTATACCCAACATATGCCAAGTACTGAAAGCGGCAATTGGTCACATTTGTCCCAAACCCCCCTGCAGTTTTCAAAATATCCCAAACATCCCAAATTCGAGGCCTGAGCCATATTTTGGAGCCAAATTCAGGCTCTCTGCACGTATTCGCAGTTTGAAATACGACTTTTCAAACCCAACATAGGCCAAGTACTGAAAGCGGCAATTGGTCACATTTGTCCCAAACCCCCCTGCAGTTTTCAAAATATTCTAAATATCCCAATTTCGAGGCCTGAGCCATATTTTGGAGCCAAATTCAGGCTCTCTGCACGTATTCGCAGTTTGAAATACGACTTTTCAAACCCAACATATGCCAAGTACTGAAAGCGGCAATTGGTCACATTTGTCCCAAACCCCCCTGCCGTTTTCAAAATATCCCAAACATCCCAAATTCGAGGCCTGAGCCATATTTTGGAGCCAAATTCTGGCTCTATTCAAGTATTCGCAGTTTGAAATTACGACTTTTTATACCCAACATATGCCAAGTCCTGAAAGCTGCGTTTGGTCACATTTGTCCCAATCCCCCCTGCATTTTTCAAAATATCCCAAACATCCCAAATTCGAGGCCTGAGCCATATTTTGGAGCCAAATTCTGGCTCTCTGCACGTATTCGCATGTTTGAAATTACGAATTTTTTATACCCAACATATGCCAAGTACTGAAAGCGGCGTTTGGTCACATTTGTCCCAATCCCCCCTGCATTTTTCAAAATATCCCAAACATCCCAAATTCGAGGCCTGAGCCATATTTTGGAGCCAAATTCTGGCTCTCTGCATGTATTCGCAGTTTGAAATTACGACTTTTTATACCCAACATATGCGAAGTACTGAAAGCAGCGTTTAGGTCACATTTGTCCCAAACCTCCCGGCAGTTTTCAAAATATCCCAAACATCCCAAATTCGAAGCCTGAGCCATATTTTGGAGCCAAATTCTGGCTCTCTGCACGTATTCGCAGTTTGAAATTACGAATTTTTTATACCCAACATATGCCAAGTACTGAAAGCGGCGTTTGGTCACATTTGTCCCAATCCCCCCTGCATTTTTCAAAATATCCCAAACATCCCAATTTCAAGGCCTGAGCCATATTTTGGAGCCAAATTCTGGCTCTATGCAAGTATTCGCAGTTTGAAATTACGACTTTTTATGCCCAACATATGCCAAGTCCTGAAAGCGGCAGTGAGTGACATTTTGCACAAACTCTCCTGCAGTTTTTTAAATATCCCAAATATCCCAATTTCGAGGCCTGAGCCATATTTTGAAGCCAAATTCTGGCTCTCTGCACGTATTCGCAGTTTCAAAATACGAATTTTTATACCCAACATATGCCAAGTACTGAAAGCGGCATTTGGTCACATTTGTCCCAATCCCCAATGCAATTTTCAAAATATCCCAAACATCCCAATTTCGAGGCGTGAGCCATATTTTGGAGCCAAATTCTGGCTCTCTGCACGTATTCGCAGTTTGAAATTACGACTTTTTATACCCAACATATGCGAAGTACTGAAAGCGGCGTTTGGTCACATTTGTCCCAAACCTCCCTGCAGTTTTTTATATATCCCAAACATCCCAATTTCGAAGCCTGAGACATATTTTGGAGCTAAATTCAGGCTCTCTGTACGCATTCGCAGTTTGAAATTACGACTTTTTATACCCAACATATGCCAAGTACTGAAAGCGGCGTTTGGTCATATTTGTCCCAAACCTTCCTGCAGTTTTCAAAATATCCTAAACATCCCAATCTCGAGGCCTGAGATATATTTTGGAGCCAAATTCAGGCTCTCTGTACGTATTCGCAGTTTGAAATTACGACTTTTTATACCCAACATATGCCAAGTACTGAAAGCGGCGTTTGGTCATATTTGTCCCAACTACCCTGCAGTTTTCAAAATATCCCAAACATCACAATATCTAGGCCTGAGCCATATTTTGGAGCCAATGTTCTGGCTCTATGCACGTATTCGCAGTGTGAAATTACGACTTTTTATACCCAACATATTCCAAGTCCTAAAAGCGGCAGTGAGTGACTATTTTGCACAAACTCCCCTGCAGTTTTCGAAATATCCCAAATATCCCAATTTCGAGGCCTGAGCCATATTTTGGAGCCAAATTCAGGCTCTCTGCACGTATTCGCAGTTTGAAATACGACTTTTCATAACCCAACATATAGCCAAGTACTGAAAGCGGCAATTGGTCACATTTGTCCCAAACCCCCCTGCAGTTTTCAAAATATTCCTAAATATCCCAATTTCGAGGCCTGAGCCATATTTTGGAGCCAAATTCAGGCTCTCTGCACGTATTCGCAGTTTGAAATTACGACTTTTTCATACCCAACATATGCCAAGTACTGAAAAGCGGCAATTGGTCACATTTGTCCCAATCCCCCCTGCAGTTTTCAAAATATCCAAAACATCCCAATTTCGAGGCCTGAGCCATATTTTGGAGCCGAATTCTGGCTCTATGCACGTATTCGCAGTTTGATATTACGAATTTTTATACCCAACATATGCCAAGTCCTGAAAGCGGCAGTGAGTCACATTTTGCACAAACTCCCTTGCAGTTTTCAAAATATTCCAAACATCCCAATTTCGAGGCCTAAGCCATATTTTGGAGCCAAATTCTGGCTCAATGCACGTATTCGCAGTTTGAAATTACGACTTTTTATACCCAACATATGCCAAGTCCTGAAAGCGCCAGAGAGTGACATTTTGCACAAACTCCCCTGCAGTTTTCGAAATATCCCAAATATCCCAATTTCGAGGACTGAGCAATATTTTCGAGCCAAATCCTGGCTCTCTGCACGTATTCGTTGTTTGAAATTACGACTTTTTTATACCCAACATATGCCAAGTACTGAAAGCGGCATTTGGTCACATTTGGCTCAAACCTTCCTGCAGTTTTCAAAATATCCCAAACATCCCAATTTCGAGGCCTGAGCCATATTTGGGAGCCAAATTCAGGCTCTCTGCACGTATTCGCAGTTTGAAATTACGACTTTATATACCCAACATATGCCAAGTACTGAAAGCTGGCAATTGGTCACATTTGTCCCAAACCCCCCTGCCGTTTTCAAAATATCCCAAACATCCCAAATTCGAGGCCTGAGCCATATTTTGGAGCCAAATTCTGGCTCTATTCAAGTATTCGCAGTTTGAAATTACGACTTTTTATACCCAACATATGCCGAGTCCTGAAAGCTGCGTTTGGTCACATTTGTCCCAATCCCCCCTGCATTTTTCAAAATATCCCAAACATCCCAAATTCGAGGCCTGAGCCATATTTTGGCAGCCAAATTCTGGCTCTCTGCACGTATTCGCAGTTTGAAATTACGAATTTTTTATACCCAACATATGCCAAGTACTGAAAGCGGCGTTTGGTCACATTTGTCCCAATCCCCCCTGCATTTTTCAAAATATCCCAAACATCCCAAATTCGAGGCCTGAGCCATATTTTGGAGCCAAATTCTGGCTCTCTGCATGTATTCGCAGTTTGAAATTACGACTTTTTATACCCAACATATGCGAAGTACTGAAAGCAGCGTTTGGTCACATTTGTCCCAAACCTCCCGGCAGTTTTCAAAATATCGCAAACATCCCAAATTCGAGGCCTGAGCCATATTGTGGAGCCAAATTCTGGCTCTCTGCACGTATTCGCAGTTTGAAATTACGAATTTTTTATACCCAACATATGCCAAGTACTGAAAGCGGCGTTTGGTCACATTTGTCCCAATCCCCCCTGCATTTTTCAAAATATCCCAAACATCCCAAATTCGAGGCCTGAGCCATATTTTGGAGCCAAATTCTGGCTCTCTGCACGTATTCTCAGTTTGAAATTACGACTTTTTATACCCAACATATGCGAAGTACTGAAAGCAGCGTTTGGTCACATTTGTCCCAAACCTCCCGGCAGTTTTCAAAATATCCCAAACATCCCAATTTCGAGGCCTGAGACATATTTTGGAGCCAAATTCAGGCTCTCTGTATGCATTCGCAGTTTGAAATTACGACTTTTTATACCCTACATATGCCAAGTACTAAAAGGGGCGTTTGGTCACATTTGTCCCAATCCCCCCTGCAATTTTCAAGATATCCCAAACATCCCAATTTCGAGGCCTGAGCCATATTTTCGAGCCAAATTCTGGCTCTCTGCACGTATTCGCAGTTTGAAATTACGACTTTTTATACTCAACATATGCCAAGTCCTGAAAGCGGCAGTGAGTGATATTTTGTACAAACTCCCCTGCAGCTTGCGAAATATCCCAAATATCTCAATTTCGAGGCCTGAGCCATATTTTGGAGACAAATTCTGGTTCTATGTACGTATTCGCAGTTTGAAATTGCGACTTTTTTATACCCAACATATACCAAGTACTGAAAGCGGCGTTTAGTCATATATGTCACAAAGTCCCCGGCAGTTTTCAAAATATCCAAAACATCCCAATTTCGAGGCCTGAGCCATATTTTCGAGCCAAATTCTGGCTCTCTGCACGTATTCGCTGTTTTAAATTACGACTTTTTTATACCCAACATATGCCAAGTACTTAAAGGGGCGTTTGGTCACATTTGTCCCAATCCCCCCTGCAATTTTCAAAATATCCAAAACATCCCAATTTCCAGGCCTGAGCCATATTTTGGAGCCGAATTCTGGCTCTATGCACGTATTCGCAGTTTGATATTACGAATTTTTATACCCAACATATGCCAAGTCCTGAAAGCGGCAGTGAGTCACATTTTGCACAAACTCCCTTGCAGTTTTCAAAATATTCCAAACATCCCAATTTCGAGGCCTAAGCCATATTTTGGAGCCAAATTCTGGCTCAATGCACGTATTCGCAGTTTGAAATTACGACTTTTTATACCCAACATATGCCAAGTCCTGAAAGCGCCAGAGAGTGACATTTTGCACAAACTCCCCTGCAGTTTTCGAAATATCCCAAATATCCCAATTTCGAGGACTGAGCAATATTTTCGAGCCAAATCCTGGCTCTCTGCACGTATTCGTTGTTTGAAATTACGACTTTTTTATACCCAACATATGCCAAGTACTGAAAGCGGCATTTGGTCACATTTGGCTCAAACCTTCCTGCAGTTTTCAAAATATCCCAAACATCCCAATTTCGAGGCCTGAGCCATATTTGGGAGCCAAATTCAGGCTCTCTGCACGTATTCGCAGTTTGAAATTACGACTTTATATACCCAACATATGCCAAGTACTGAAAGCGGCGTTTGGTCATATTTGTCTCAAACTCCCCTGCAGTTTTCAAAATATCCCAGATATCTCAATTTTCGAGGCCTGAGCCATATTTTGGAGCCAAATTCTGGCTATCTGCACGTATTCGCAGTTTGAAATTGCGACTTATTATACCCAACATATGCCAAGTACTGAAAGCATCAATGAGTCACATTTTGCACAAACTTCCCTGCAGTTTTCAAAATATCCCTAAAATCCCAATTTCAAGGCATTAGCCATATTTTGTAGCCAAATTCAGGCTCTCTGCACGTATTCGCAGTTTGAAATTACGACTTTTTATACCCAACATATGCCAAGTACTGAAAGCGGCGTTTGGTCACATTTGTCCCAAACCTCCCTGCAGTTTTCAAAATATCCCAAACATCCCAATTTCGAGGCCTGAGCCCTATTCTAGAGCCAAATTCTGGCTCTCTGCACGTTTTCGCAGTTTGATATTACGACTTTTTATACCCAACATATGCCAAGTCCTAAAAGAGGCAGTGAGTAACTTTGTGCACAAACTCCCCTGCAGTTTTCGAAATATCCCAAATATCCCAATTTCGGGGCCTGAGCTATATTTTGGAGCCAAATTCTGGCTCTCTGCACGTATTCGCTGTTTGAAATTACAACTTTTTTATACCCAACTTATGCCAAGTACTGAAAGCGGCGTTTGGTCACATTTGTCCCAATCCCCCCGGCAATTTTCAAAATATCCCAAACATCTCAATTTCGAGGCCTCAGCCATATTTTGGAGCCAAATTCTGGCTCTCTGCACGTATTCGCAGTTTGAAATTACGACTTTTTATACCTAACATATGCCAAGTACTGAAAGCAGCATTTGGTCATATTTGTCCTAAACTCCCCTGCAGTTTTCAAAATATCCCAAACATCACAATTTCTAGGCCTGAGCCATATTTTGGAGCCATGTTCTTGCTCTATGCACCCCCTCCCCGCTCAGCTCGTTGTCGCCGTGTGGGGGGCTTAGTGGGCGGCTGCCGGAATGTGATGCTCCTTGGGACAGTCCTCTGTCCTTTTCTAGCCTTGTGCTCCTGCTGCCGTCCTCTCCAATTTTGCTGGGCATCTTTTCCTTTTCCTTCTGTTTCGTTTTTCTCCCCCCTTTTCTCCTATCTGCTTGCCGTTTCCTGCCGACCTTTTGCTCGTTCTGGTTCTTCCATAGACTTCTTCTATTTTGACGCCCGGGTGCTTGAGGAGGCATACTCATGCACCCGTAGAACTGCAGTACCCGACGTCGAGAGCGAGGGGAACCTTTTATTGTCAATCTCCACTTCGTCACTGAACCCGATCTCGACGGACTGTCGGTTTCTTAAGGTGGCGTTTGTGGGGCGTATACTCACGACGCACCCCTAGGAGGCCCCGACAAGATCGGCGATAGCTTCTTGTTGGGTGTCCTGCCTCTAATTGTGGCTCCATGGTGGGTGTGGGGGCACATTCGTGAGTGAATTCTTCATTTCGTCAAGATGATAACCCCTGTTTCGGCTGCTTCTGGCTTACCTTCTCAGGCTCGTGGGGTGGGCGACCAAGCCCCCGAGTCGGTCCGTATTGGAAGACCGGGCTCTGTAGCCTCCGCTGCATTGGGCCCCGACCTTGCTCCTCCTTTGGCCTCTCTGACTCCTTCCCCTGGCTCCCCTCCCTCCTCTGTGGTTGGGTCGAGCCCAAGCCCCCAGTGGTGACTACCTCGTCCCCTGGCGCGGCTCCTTCTCTAGTTGTAACTACTGCGCCTTTTAACCCCTCTCTCTCTCTGGGGGTTCTCACCGCCGTCCTCGTCACGGCCGCCCTCGCTCGATTCCTTCCAGTTCTGCTACCTATCAAGCCTTGTTTGGTCCCACTTCGTGGGCCAAATATTTTGATCTCCTCCCTCTTGATTCTGCGCCTCCTGACGATTTCTCCCTTCATCGACATCTCATTGATTCCGTGGATGCCTCCATTACTTTCAACCCCACTCGTCTCGGTACACGTGTCGTTGCTGCTCCTTCTCAGGATGCTGCTTCCCGCTTGGCTGCCTTATCCTGCCTTGGCGAGACCCCCGTTCGGGTCTCGAAGAACGCTCAGTTGAATGCCAGTGTTGGCACTATTTTGCTCCCGCCCCATGTTGCAACCGGTGTTCGGGACCTGCGCGACTGCCACGACGATATTCGCCATATCCTCGCTGCCCAGGGCCATTCTATTCTCCAGGTGGACACGTTTACTCGTCCCCCTCGTGGTGGTCGCCGTCAACCCCTCCGGGTTGTGAAGATTACCTTTGATGGTAGGACCCTTCCACCCTCTGTCATTCTTGCTGGTGCCAGGTGCTCTGTCCAGGAGTACATTCCTTCTCCTCGGCTCTGCAACAAGTGCTGGAGGTTTGGGCATGGTGCCCTCCGCTGCTCCGGGACTGTCTCTCTCTGTCCTTTGTGTGGTGGCGAAGGTCACTCTAAGTCGGAGTGCACTTCTCCCCAGGCTCGTTGCTTCAACTGCGGTGAGGCCCATCCTACCTTCTCCCGTGCGTGTGTCCATTACAAGCTTGAGGCAGCCGTCCTCAACCTGAAGCACCGGGAGCGTTTATCTTTTCCTGAGGCGAGGCGCCAGGTTCGCCGGCTCCCGCCTTATGCTAATATCTCTTATGCTCGCGTGTTGCGCTCTTCCTCTCCTCGTCCTTCCCGCCTTCCTCAGACTCACAACCGTTTCCGGGCCTTGGACCCTGATGCGCCCACTGCCCCCTCCTCTGTTCCTTTGGGTTCTCTCCCGAAGGATCCTCCTCCTGGTCCTCTGTCTGGGGTTCCCCTTCCTTCTACCCGGTCTGTCGTGTCTTCTGTGTCTTCTTCCTCGTCCCCCTCCGATCCTCCTTCCCATCCTCTTCCTCTATCTATTGGCTCTCCCCACCGCCTGTCGGTGCGGGCGGATGTCCATCGCTCTCCTAACGGCCGTCGTGTGTGCTCTCGTTCGGCTTCTGTTGAGACACTGGAATCCGTTGCCCGGTACGTAGTTGCTGGGACACCGGTCTCTTTAAGTCAGAAGCGTAAGCCTGGCTCCTCTCCTTCCTCTTCCCCGGCGGGTAAGAAGGCTTCGCTTTCTTCCTCAGCTCCTCCTTCTGGCTCTGTTGCTCCTTCCCCTCCCGTTTCAGTGCTTGCGCCCCCTGTTCCTGCTATGGAGGTTTCTTTGGCCCCTGCTTCCCTTTCGGTTGCTGCTCTTGCTGGGGTGCGCTCCCCTCTTTCTACTCCCCCTCCTCCTGCTGCTGTCCTTGACGGCTCCTCTCCGTTGTCTCCTCCTCTTCCTCCTCCTCCAGACCCTGCCCGCCCACCTCTGCTCTGTTCTCCCGTTTCCTTCCCTCCGTCTTTGCTCAGTTTACCCATGCCCCCTAACCCTGACTTTGCTGACCCTGATCCCGACCCTGATATTCTTTAACGTGCTCTGTTGCTCTTTCGCCTTTGTTTCTTCCTTGTTCTCTGTTTTTGTCCTTTCTCTTCTCGTCGTTGTCCATTCTTCAATGGAACGTTCGAGGTTATTACGCCAATTTCCTCGAACTCCAACTTCTGATTTCGCGGTTTTCGCCCCTTTGTGTCTGTCTCCAGGAGCCAACGCTTGGTGCTCGTCCTGGTCGTTTTCGTGGCTATTCCTTTCTCTCCCCCCCCCCCCAGCCATTGCTGGGGCTTCTAATTCTTCTGCTCTTTTGATTCGGGCTGATGTTCCCTTTGTTCCTTTACTTTTTCCTTCGCCTCTCCATTGTTCTGCTGCTCGTATCTTTGTGGGGAAATGGTACACAGTTTGTTCCATTTATCTCCCCCCGAGTGTCCCGCTCTCTCTTCCTGATTTGAAACACCTCCTGGACTCCTTGCCGGAGCCTGTGCTCCTGCTGGGTGACTTCAATTGTCGTCATTCTCTTTGGGGTGACGTTCTGACGAATACCCGGGGTCGCCTCCTTGAGCCGTTTCTCCTCTCTTCTTCCCTGTCTCTTCTGAATTCTGGTGAGCCCACTCATTTGGACTCTCGGACTCGCACCCTTTCTTGTCTTGATCTTTCTCTCTGCTCTTCTTCTCTTTACTTAGATTTCACGTGGCAGGTTCTTGATGACCTCCATGGAAGTGATCATTTCCCCATCCTTGTTTCCTTTTTCTCTTTTCGCCCTTCCCTCTCTTTCCCTAGGTGGCAGTTTGCTAAGGCAGACTGGACCCTATTTACCCTCAGTGCTGCTCTCCCTGACCTCACCCTTCTGCCTCTCTCTCGCGCTCTCCTCCTTTTTCATGACACTGTCTTCAACGCTGCCCTCCGCTCTATTCCTCGCTCTTCCTCTCGGGGTCCACGGAAGTGCGTTCCCTGGTGGAATGCGGACTGTGCTCGGGCTGTCCGCTGTAAGCGTGCAGCCTGGAAGAGGCACCGCCGTAGGCAGACGACCGATTCTTTTCTTTTCTTTCGGAAAGCGAGTGCGGTGGCCCGTAGGGCCATCCGTACGGCTAAACGTGAATGTTGGGCATCTTATGTCTCAACAATTACGTCCGAGACCCCTCGATCCCAGATCTGGAAGCGTATCCGCAAGATAGCGGGTAAGTTCGTTCCCGATGTTTCACCGGTCCTTCACCTCCATGATACTCTTGTGGCGGACCCGTTGCAGGTCGCTTCCGAACTGGGTTCCCACTTTTCTTCTGTTAGCTCTGGTCTTCATCTTCCCCAATCTTTCCTTCTTCGTAAACCTGTCCTTGAGTCTCGTCCTTTAGATTTCTGCACTCATCTTCAGCTTCCCTATAATGATCCCTTCTCTCTCTCTGAACTTCGTTCTGCCCTGGCCCTCTGCGGTTCTACGGCGGCGGGCTCCGATGGTATTCATTATGAGATGCTTCGCCATCTCCCTCCGAGCACGTCTCAGTATTTACTGAGTCTGTATAATCGGATCTGGGAGTCGTCGTCAGTCCCTGAGGACTGGCTCGATGCCGTTGTCCTCCCTGTTCGCAAACCGGGGTCTCTGGGTACTTCCCCTAAGGACTTTCGCCCTATTGCTCTCACAAGTTGTGTCTGCAAACTCTTTGAACGTATGGTTAACGTTCGTCTGATGTGGTTCCTGGAACACCATCACCTCCTCTCCCCTTCTCAATTTGGTTTCCGCAAGTGCCGCAGCACGACAGATGTCCTGGTGAACTTGGAGGTCTATTCGTACTGCTTTTGCTGCGAAGACCTCCGTTGTTGCCGTCCTTTTTGACCTAGAAAAGGCTTACGACACCACTTGGCGTTATCATATCCTATCTCAACTTCATTCTTTTGGCCTTCGTGGTCATCTCCCTCTCTTTCTCCGCAGCTTCCTCTCTCGTCGTTCCTTTCGGGTGCGCCTTGGTACCGCTCTCTCTCCCTCTTTTCAGCAATACGAAGGTGTGCCCCAGGGTAGTGTTCTGAGCACTACTCTTTTTCTGGTTGCCCTCAATGGTCTTCTTTCCTCTCTTCCTTCTGGTGTCTTCTCCGCTCTCTATGTCGATGATCTTACCCTTTGTTGTCAGGGTGATGATTCGCCTCTCCTTCAACGCCGGCTTCAACTTGCAATTGATGCCGTGTCGTCTTGGGCCACAGGTCATGGCTTCAAGTTCTCTACTTCTAAGACTTGTGCCATGACTTTTACGCGGAAACGGGTTGTTCTTCGTCCCTCTTTGTCACTTTATGGTCATCCCCTTGAAAACAAAGATTCCGCGAAGCTTTTGGGGTTATTCCTTGACACTCGTTTGTCTTGGTCTCCCCATATATCTTACCTCCGTGTTGAGTGCTCTAAGGCCCTTACCCTCCTTCGGGTCTTGTCCCATACTTCTTGGGGGGCAGATAGGCGCACTCTCCTTGCTTTACATTCCTCTCTCGTCCTGTCTAAGCTCGATTATGGTTGCCCTACTTACTCGTCTGCTTCTCCTTCTACTCTTCGCCGTCTTGATGCTTTGCACCATACTGGGTTGCGCCTCAGTTCTGGTGCCTTTCGTTCGACTCCCGTCCTTAGCTTGTATGTTGACACTGGCTTCCTGTCTCTCCAGGACCGCCGTGATCGCTACTGTCTTCGCTATCTTGCGCGGTCCTTGCAACATCCTTCCTCTCGCCTCTGTCGTGCTTTAACTTTTACCCCGTCCTGCGGTTCCTGTTCCTCTTCACCACCTCCCTCTTTCTGTCCGGTTATCTCGCCTACAGGATTCTCTTTCCGTTCGTATTTCTGATGTTTCTCCTCGTGTTGTTCCTTCTTTGCCCCCGTGGAGGGTCCCTCTTCCGCGGTTTTGTACTTCCTTGACCCGTATCACTAAAGCTTTTACCCCTCCTACGGTTCTAAAACGCCTTTTCCTCGAGCACTTTTCTTCTCACTCCCGCTCCGTTTCTGTCTTCACCGATGGGTCTAAGTCAGCGGACGGTGTTGGCTACTCTGTTGTTTTTCCTGATCGCACTTATATGTGTCGCTTGCCTCCGGAGACTAGCATCTTTACAGCAGAACTTTATGCTATTCTCTATGCTCTTCGTCTCCTGCTTTCTCGTTGTCAGTCTTCCTTTGTGGTTGTTGTTGACTCTCGTAGTGCCCTCATGGCTCTCGGGTCCTTTAATCCGGTTCATCCAGTAGTTGTCGAGATCCAGCATTGGCTGTTTCTCGTTCACAGTAAATTTAAGTCGGTTGAGTTTTGTTGGGTTCCCAGCCATATTGGTGTGTCTTTAAATGAGCGTGCGGATGCTGCCGCTAAGGAAGCTGTCAGCTCTTGTCCCATCTCTCGTAAAGGCATTCCGTATTCCGACTTTTACCCAGTTATCCATTCCTCAGTCCTTACCCGTTGGCAGGCTTCTTGGTTGTCTGTTACTGGTAACAAGCTACGTACTCTTAAATGTTGTGTTTCCTCGTGGCCGTCCTCCTTCCACCGTAACCGGCGGTGGGAAACAGCTCTGGCGAGGTTGCGTATTGGCCATACTCGCTTAACCCTATGGTCACTTGATGGAGCGCCGCCCTGCTCCTTATTGTCCTAGTTGCATTGTCCCTCTTACGGTCGTGCATGTCCTTCTTGAATGTCCTGACTTCCAGGACGAGTGTGTGTCTTGCTTTCCGACCGCCCCTCGCGGTCACCTGTCCCTCGATAGAATTCTTGGTGACTCGGATACTTTTGATATCGTTCGCCTTATGCGTTTTTGTTCTCGTATTGGCATCCTTGGTGATATTTAGCGCCCTCTGATTATTTTGCGTATTTGATGGTGCTACATAGCCTTCCCGGTTTGGTGCCTTCTTTTGATAATTACTTACTTACTTGCTCTATGCACGTATTCGCAGTTTGAAATTACGACTTTTTATTCCCAACATATGCCAAGTCCTGAAAGCGGCAGTGAGTGACATTTTGCACAAAATCCCCTGCAGTTTTCGAAATATCCCAAATCCCAATTTCGAGGCCTGAGCCATATTTTGGAGCCAAATTCTGGCTCTCTGCACGTATTCGCTGTTTTAAATTACGACTTTTTTATACCCAACATATGCCAAGTACTAAAAGGGGCGTTTGGTCACATTTGTCCCAATTCCCCCTGCAATTTTCAAAATATCCAAAACATCCCAATTTCCAGCCATGAGCCATATTTTGGAGCCGAATTCTTGCTCCCTGCACGTATTCGCAGTTTGAAATTGTGACTTTTTTATACCCAACATATGCCAAGTACTGAAAGCGGTGTTTGGTCATATTTGTCCCAAACTCCCCTGCAGTTTTCAAAATATCCCAAACTTCTCAATTTCGACGCCTGAGTCATATTTTGGAGCCAAATTCTGGCTCTCTGCACGTATTCGCAGTTTGAAATTACAACTTTTTAAACCCAACATATGCTAAGACCTGAAAGCGGCAGTGTGTGACATTTTGCACAAACTCCCCTGCAGTTTTCAAAATAACCCAAATATCCCTATTTCGAGGCTAGAGCCATATTTTGGAGCCAAATTCTGGCTCTCTGCACGTATTCGCAGTTTGAAAATACGACTTTTCAAACCAAACAAATGCCAAGTACTGAAAGCAGAGTTTGGTCACATTTGTCCCAAACCCCCCTGCAGTTTTCAAAATATCCCAAACATCCCAATTTCGAGGCCTGAGCCATATTTTGGAGCCAAATTCTGGCTCTATAAAAGTATTCGCAGTTTGAAATTACGACTTTTTGTACCCAACATATGCCAAGTCCTGAAAGCGGCAGTGAGTGACATTTTGCACAAACTCTCCTGCAGTTTTCGAAATATCCCAAATAGCCCAATTTCGAGGCCAGAGCCATATTTTGAAGCCAAATTTTGGCTCTCTGCACGTATTCGCAGTTTCAAATTACGAATTTTTTATACCCAACATATGCCAAGTACTGAAAGCGGAATTTGGTCACATTTGTCCCAATCCCCAATGCAATTTTCAAAATATCCCAAACATCCCAATTTCGAGGCCTGAGCCATATTTTGGAGCCAAATTCTGGCTCTCTGCACGTATTCGCAGTTTGAAATTACGACTTTTTATACCCAACATATGCGAAGTACTGAAAGCAGCGTTTGGTCACATTTGTCCCAAACCTCCCTGCAGTTTTTTAAATATCCCAAACATCCCAATTTCGAGGCCTGAGACATATTTTGGAGCCAAATTCAGGCTCTCTGTACGTATTCGCAGTTTGAAATTACGACTTTTTATACCCAACATATGCCAAGTACTAAAAGCGGCGTTTGGTCATATTTGTCCCAGATCTTCCCGCAGTTTTCAAAATATCCTAAACATCCCAATCTCGAGGACTGAGATATATTTTGGAGCCAAATTCAGGCTCTCTGTACGTATTCGCAGTTCGAAATTACGACTTTTTATACCCAACATATGCCAAGTACTGAAAGCGGGGTTTGGTCATATTTGTCCCAAACTACCCTGCAGTTTTCAAAATATCCCAAACATCACAATATCTAGGCCTGAGCCATATTTTGGAGCCATGTTCTTGCTCTATGCACGTATTCGCAGTTTGAAATTACGACTTTTTATACCCAACATATGCCAAGTCCTGAAAGCGGCAGTGAGTGACATTTTGCACAAAATCCCCTGCAGTTTTCGAAATATCCCAAATATCCTAATTTCGAAGCATGAGCCATATTTTGGAGCCAAAGTCTGGCTCTCTGCACGTATTCGCTGTATGAAATTACACTTTTTTATACCCAACATATGCCAAGTACTGAAAGCAGCGTTTGGTCACATTTGTCCCTAACCTTCCTGCAGTTTTCAAAATATCCCAAACATCCCAATTTCGAGGCCTGAGCCATATTTGGGAGCCAAATTCAGGCTCTCTGCACGTATTCGCAGTTTGAAATTACGACTTTTTATACCTAACATATGCCAAGTACTGAAAGCAGCATTTGGTCATATTTGTCCTAAACTCCCCTGCAGTTTTCAAAATATCCCAAACATCACAATTTCTAGGCCTGAGCCATATTTTGGAGCCAAATTCTGGCTCTATGCATGTATTCGCAGTTTGAAATTACGACTTTTTATTCCCAACATATGCCATGTCCTGAAAGTGGCAGTGAGTGACATTTTACACAAAATCCCCTGCAGTTTTCGAAATATCCCAAATATCCCAATTTCGAGGCCTGAGCCATATTTTGGAGCCGAATTCTGGCTCCCTGCACGTATTCGCAGTTTGAAATTTGGACTTTTTTATACCCAACATATGCCAAGTACTGAAAGCGGCGTTTTGTCATATTTGTCCCAAACTCCCCTGCAGTTTTCAAAATATCCCAAACTTCTCAATTTCGAGGCCTGAGTCATATTTTGGAGCCAAATTCTGGCTCTCTGCACGTATTCGCAGTTTGAAATTACAACTTTTTATACCCAACATATGCTAAGACCTGAAAGCGGCAGTGTGTGACATTTTGCACAAACTCCCCTGCAGTTTTCAAAATAACCTAAATATCCCAATTTCGAGGCTAGAGCCATATTTTGGAGCCAAATTCAGGCTCTCTACACGTATTCGCAGTTTGAAAATACGACTTTTCAAACCCAACATATGCCAAGTACTGAAAGCAGCGTTTGGTCACATTTGTCCCAAACCCCCCTGCAGTTTTCAAAATATCCAAAACATCCCAATTTCGAGGCCTGAGCCATATTTTGGAGCCAAATTCTGGCTCTATGCAAGTATTCGCAGTTTGAAATTACGACTTTTTATACCCAACATATGCCAAGTCCTGAAAGCGGCAGTGAGTGACATTTTGCACAAACTCTCCTGCAGTTTTCGAAATATCCCAAATATCCCAATTTCGAGGCCTGAGCCATATTTTGAAGCCAAATTCTGGCTCTCTGCACGTATTCGCAGTTTCAAATTACGAATTTTTTATACCCAACATATGCCAAGTACTGAAAGCGGCATTTGGTCACATTTGTCCCAATCCCCAATGCAATTTTCAAAATATCCCAAACATCCCAATTTCGAGGCCTGAGCCATATTTTGGAGCCAAATTCTGGCTCTCTGCACGTATTCGCAGTTTGAAAATACGACTTTTCAAACCCAACATATGCCAAGTACTGAAAGCAGCGTTTGGTCACATTTGTCCCAAACCCCCCTGCAGTTTTCAAAATATCCAAAACATCCCAATTTCGAGGCCTGAGCCATATTTTGGAGCCAAATTCTGGCTCAATGCAAGTATTCGCAGTTTGAAATTACGACTTTTTATACCCAACATATGCCAAGTCCTGAAAGCGGCAGTGAGTGACATTTTGCACAAACTCTCATGCAGTTTTCGAAATATTCCAAATATCACAATTTCGAGGCCTGAGCCATATTTTGAAGCCAAATTCTGGCTCTCTGCACGTATTCGCAGTTTCAAATTACGAATTTTTTATACCCAACATATGCCAAGTACTGAAAGCGGCATTTGGTCACATTTGTCCCAATCCCCAATGCAATTTTCAAAATATCCCAAACATCCCAATTTCGAGGCCTGAGCCATATTTTGGAGCCAAATTCTGGCTCTCTGTACGTATTCGCAGTTTGAAATTACGACTTTTTATACCCAACATATGCGAAGTACTGAAAGCGGCGTTTGGTCACATTTGTCCCAAACCTCCCTGCAGTTGACAATGAGGATGGAGTTGAATCTGTAGAGTATTGGGGATAGAATTGTAGAGATAAATGTAACCTCTGCCATTAGATTAATGAGAGGTGAGGGAGCTAATGAATTAATCCTCTCGGTTCAAAAGGTGAGAAGTAGTGAACAGTGTATGATGAAGAAGAGAGTATATATGAATACCTTATGATCTAATGTTATAAAGTATGATGTTATTACAGAGTGTATTGCTGTGCCCAAGAGACAATTCACACCACCATGGGAGGATTGTAATGTAGATGTAGTAATTACTCCCTTGCAAAAGAAAAAATGTATGAAATAGGAGAGCTGAGGGCAACATATGATTGTATAATTAGAAAATTACCTACAGAAAACACTCTACATGTATATTGTGATGGGTCAGTAGCTAGGGATGGGAAGGCAGGATGTGGAGTCTTGATCAGGGAGTACACTGACATCGGCACTGTAGATACTGTTATTGGACGCCGCTTAACTGACAGTCTCTTCAACGCAGGCTGAACTCCAAGGTGTATTAGCAGGAAGTAGGCTACAAGAAGTAGTCAAATGCGGTAAAAATGCCTGCTTCTTATTGACAGTAGAGGAGCATTAGAGTCTTTAAATAGCAGGCACCCAGTATACCAGAATATTGTGATGATAGAGTGTAGAGAGAATGTCAATAAATTAGAAAAAAACTGGGTATAAAGTAAGATTCATGTGGATCCCTTCACTTGTGGGAATACTGTTGAATGAGGTAGTTGATGAGATAGCAAAGAGAGCCACAGAAAAGTGGGTGCTTGTTTAGACCAGTGGGTGCTTGTTCAGACCAGTTGGTGTTTGTTCAGACCAGTGGGTGCTCGGTCAGACCAGTGGGTGCTTGTTCAGACCAGTGGGTGCTTGTTCAGACCAGTGGGTGTTTGTTCAGACCAGTGGGCGTTTGTTCAGACCAGTGGGTGTTTGTTCAGACCAGTGGGTGCTTGTTCAGACCAGTTGGTGTTTGTTCAGACCAGTGGGTGCTTGTTCAGACCAGTGGGTGCTTGTTCAGACCAGTGGGTGTTTGTTCAGACCAGTGGGTGCTTGTTCAGACCAGTTGGTGATTGTTCAGACCAGTGGGTGCTTGTTCAGACCAGTGGGTGTTTGTTCAGACCAGTGGGTGCTTGTTCAGACCAGTGGGTGCTTGTTCAGACCAGTGGGTGTTTGTTCAGACCAGTGGGTGTTTGTTCAGACCAGTGGGTGTTTGTTCAGACCAGTGGGTGTTTGTTCAGACCAGTGGGTGCTTGTTCAGACCAGTTGGTGTTTGTTCAGACCAGTGGGTGCTTGTTCAGACCAGTTGGTGTTTGTTCAGACCAGTGGGTGCTTGTTCAGACCAGTGGGTGTTTGTTCAGACCAGTGGGTGCTTGTGAATCTCCTCCCTACTCTCGTCTTGTCAACTCAATGAAAGTCTTCCCTTACCTAAAATAACGTCATATAATGTTAGTCTCTTCCAAATGACTGACGAAAGTTCATTCATCAAGAAGAGTTAAACTTGTTGTTGTTGTTTAAGATTCGCTACTTGGAACAAAAAGTTCCAAGTAGCACGGGCTATGGTGAGCCCGTAGTGGACTTACCTGGCACAGGAGCGGGGAAGTTAAACTGCACAAAATCACAATTATTCAAAATGACTGAGTACATGCAGTTAATCTATTCAACATTATACCATTGTATGTGAAGTTTTCACGTTAATATTCGTTGCAGTGTGTGGCTACTGCGTGAATAATATACGTAATTATATGTTCGAGGTGTTTTAAGAGCTAAATGAACTGCTGGAAGGGTTGTTCTCGAGTCGTTAGTTGCCATCTACCACTTTGCAAGAAAGTCCTAAAAGAATTTTGGGCGTTTTCACGCTTAAAGTATATCGAAACGAGTGGTAAATATTTAGATAAACCCTCAAATGATCATGAAATGACTACATTAGTAACGATTTTGATGGTAAATTGTAACGGCGACCAGACGTATCTGGTAACCCCTCCTTCACTCTGCCCTCCACCCTCAGACAACTATCACCACACTCAATGCTCCTCCTTCCTCATCTAACGTCAAATTGGCGTCAGATTACCAAAAGGAATATGCTACCAAACCTCAATCAACTATATAATTAACCTCATTAAACATTAAACTTCGGTATAAAAAGTCGTAGTTTCAAACTGCGAGTACGTGCAGAGAGCCAGAATTTGGCTCCAAAATGTGGCTCAGGCCTCGAATTTGGAATGCTTGGGTTATTTTGAAAACTGGAGGTGGGGGGGGGGGGCGGGGGTAAAATGTGACCCATCGCCGCTTTGAGTAATTGGCATATTTTCGGGTTTTCTGGGTGGCTGAGTTTAGTGCTCTTTTATATATATATATGATAATGCGAACAAGCCTGAATGGTCCCCAGGACTATATGCGACTGTGAGTTAGGGGTGTGAGTTTTCAGTCATATATCATAATCAATGATGTTCATAGATTTATACCTTCTCCAGAGGGTTTGCTTAGTTATCAAAGCTCATTAAACTATATGTTTCGTTCATCTAGTTCCCTTTTTTATTTATTTCTCCTTTTTGGCACATATTTTTTGAACGAGTTCAGGAATGACCCATTATTTATTTCCATTTAGGCTTATATCAAGGTCCGCTGGTGTTGGTATAGTATTGTAAGTGTTTGCTGGGGGGCATGTTGGATAGCGAGTGTTTGCTGGGGGCATGTTGGATAGCGAGTGTTTGCTGGGGGCATGTTGGATAGCGAGTGTTTGCTGGGGGCATGTTGGATAGCGAGTGTTTGCTGGGGGCATGTTGGATAGCGAGTGTTTGCTGGGGGCATGTTGGATAGCGAGTGTTTGCTGGGGGCATGTTGGATAGCGAGTGTTTGCTGGGGGCATGTTGGATAGCGAGTGTTTGCTGGGGGCATGTTGGATAGCGAGTGTTTGCTGGGGGCATGTTGGATAGCGAGTGTTTGCTGGGGGCATGTTGGATAGCGAGTGTTTGCTGGGGGCATGTTGGATAGCGAGTGTTTGCTGGGGGCATGTTGGATAGCGAGTGTTTGCTGGGGGCATGTTGGATAGCGAGTGTTTGCTGGGGGCATGTTGGATAGCGAGTGTTTGCTGGGGGCATGTTGGATAGCGAGTGTTTGCTGGGGAACATGTTGGATAGCGAGTGTTTGCTGGGGGCATGTTGGATAGCGAGTGTTTGCTGGGGGCATGTTGGATAGCGAGTGTTTGCTGGGGGCATGTTGGATAGCGAGTGTTTGCTGGGGGCATGTTGGATAGCGAGTGTTTGCTGGGGGCATGTTGGATAGCGAGTGTTTGCTGGGGGCATGTTGGATAGCGAGTGTTTGCTGGGGGCATGTTGGATAGCGAGTGTTTGCTGGGGGCATGTTGGATAGCGAGTGTTTGCTGGGGGCATGTTGGATAGCGAGTGTTTGCTGGGGGCATGTTGGATAGCGAGTGTTTGCTGGGGGCATGTTGGATAGCGAGTGTTTGCTGGGGGCCTGTTGGATAGCGAGTGTTTGCTGGGGGCCTGTTGGATAGCGAGTGTTTGCTGGGGGCATGTTGGATAGCGAGTGTTTGCTGGGGGCATGTTGGATAGCGAGTGTTTGCTGGGGGCATGTTGGATAGCGAGTGTTTGCTGGGGGCATGTTGGATAGCGAGTGTTTGCTGGGGGCATGTTGGATAGCGAGTGTTTGCTGGGGGCATGTTGGATAGCGAGTGTTTGCTGGGGGCATGTTGGATAGCGAGTGTTTGCTGGGGGCATGTTGGATAGCGAGTGTTTGCTGGGGGCATGTTGGATAGCGAGTGTTTGCTGGGGGCATGTTGGATAGCGAGTGTTTGCTGGGGGCATGTTGGATAGCGAGTGTTTGCTGGGGGCATGTTGGATAGCGAGTGTTTGCTGGGGGCATGTTGGATAGCGAGTGTTTGCTGGGGGCATGTTGGATAGCGAGTGTTTGCTGGGGGCATGTTGGATAGCGAGTGTTTGCTGGGGGCATGTTGGATAGCGAGTGTTTGCTGGGGGCATGTTGGATAGCGAGTGTTTGCTGGGGGCATGTTGGATAGCGAGTGTTTGCTGGGGGCATGTTGGATAGCGAGTGTTTGCTGGGGGCATGTTGGATAGCGAGTGTTTGCTGGGGGCATGTTGGATAGCGAGTGTTTGCTGGGGGCATGTTGGATAGCGAGTGTTTGCTGGGGGCATGTTGGATAGCGAGTGTTTGCTGGGGGCATGTTGGATAGCGAGTGTTTGCTGGGGGCATGTTGGATAGCGAGTGTTTGCTGGGGGCATGTTGGATAGCGAGTGTTTGCTGGGGGCATGTTGGATAGCGAGTGTTTGCTGGGGGCATGTTGGATAGCGAGTGTTTGCTGGGGGCATGTTGGATAGCGAGTGTTTGCTGGGGGCATGTTGGATAGCGAGTGTTTGCTGGGTGCATGTTGGATAGCGAGTGTTTGCTGGGGGCATGTTGGATAGCGAGTGTTTGCTGGGGGCATGTTGGATAGCGAGTGTTTGCTGGGGGCATGTTGGATAGCGAGTGTTTGCTGGGGGCATGTTGGATAGCGAGTGTTTGCTGGGGGCATGTTGGATAGCGAGTGTTTGCTGGGGGCATGTTGGATAGCGAGTGTTTGCTGGGGGCATGTTGGATAGCGAGTGTTTGCTGGGGGCATGTTGGATAGCGAGTGTTTGCTGGGGGCATGTTGGATAGCGAGTGCTTGCTGGGGGCATGTTGGATAGCGAGTGTTTGCTGGGGGCATGTTGGATAGCGAGTGCTTGCTGGGGGCATGTTGGATAGCGAGTGCTTGCTGGGGGCATGTTGGATAGCGAGTGCTTGCTGGGGGCATGTTGGATAGCGAGTGCTTGCTGGGGGCATGTTGGATAGCGAGTGTTTGCTGGGGGCATGTTGGATAGCGAGTGCTTGCTGGGGGCATGTTGGATAGCGAGTGTTTGCTGGGGGCATGTTGGATAGCGAGTGTTTGCTGGGGGCATGTTGGATAGCGAGTGTTTGCTGGGGGCATGTTGGATAGCGAGTGTTTGCTGGGGGCATGTTGGATAGCGAGTGTTTGCTGGGGGCATGTTGGATAGCGAGTGTTTGCTGGGGGCATGTTGGATAGCGAGTGTTTGCTGGGGGCATGTTGGATAGCGAGTGTTTGCTGGGGGCATGTTGGATAGCGAGTGTTTGCTGGGGGCATGTTGGATAGCGAGTGTTTGCTGGGGGCATGTTGGATAGCGAGTGTTTGCTGGGGGCATGTTGGATAGCGAGTGTTTGTTGGGTGCATGTTGGATAGCGAGTGTTTGTTGGGGGCATGTTGGATAGCGAGTGTTTGCTGGGGGCATGTTGGATAGCGAGTGTTTGCTGGGGGCATGTTGGATAGCGAGTGTTTGCTGGGGGCATGTTGGATAGCGAGTGTTTGCTGGGGGCATGTTGGATAGCGAGTGTTTGCTGGGGGCATGTTGGATAGAGAGTGTTTGCTGGGGGCATGTTGGATAGCGAGTGTTTGCTGGGGGCATGTTGGATAGCGAGTGTTTGCTGGGGGCATGTTGGATAGCGAGTGTTTGCTGGGTGCATGTTGGATAGCGAGTGTTTGCTGGGGGCATGTTGGATAGCGAGTGTTTGCTGGGGGCATGTTGGATAGCGAGTGTTTGCTGGGGGCATGTTGGATAGCGAGTGTTTGCTGGGGGCATGTTGGATAGCGAGTGTTTGCTGGGGGCATGTTGGAAGGATTGGGCTATAGGAAGGATTGTGCTACAGGAAAGATTGGGCTATAGGTAAGATTGGGCTACTGGAAGGATTGGGCTATAGGAAGGATTGGGCTACAGGTAAGATTGGGCTACAGGAAGGATTGGGCTACAGGCAGGATTGGGCTACAGGAAGGATTGGGGTACAGGCAGGATTGGGCTACAGGAAGGATTGGGGTACAGGCAGGATTGGGCTACAGGAAGGATTGGGCTACAGGCAGGATTGGGCTACAGGCAGGATTGGGCTACAGGAAGGATTGGGGTACAGGTAGGATTGGGCTACATCTCCAAATGTATATTTGCCAGATAATTTGGCATTAAAAACAAAACGCATATATTATTGTTTAGACTAAATCCACTACTCATTACTTTTCTGAAGTTGTCGTATATACACTACAAAATCTGCGTGTAAATCACGACAATTAAAAAGTAATGAAAAATGTGACAGTGTCAGACCACGAAGGAAGAATTGAAACAGGAATTTCCTTAAGTATTTTCGTATTTAATAATACATCTTCAGAAGGGTGTTTCAATTCTTCCTTCGAGGTCTGACACTGTCACTACAGAACATGAATGTATTTAAACGTTGCAATGAATAATGAGAGCAATCATTATATGGATGGCGTAATAACAGGGGAGCAGTAGCGCCTCTGGTGGTCAGATGCTTAACTGTATTAGAGGTTGACAGTTTAGATATTATGGTGAAGTAAGGGTGAGTGGCGCGTCTGGGAGTCCCGCTTCTTAACGTGTGGCTCAGTTGTCGACCAGCCGCCGCCTGGCAAGGGTCATGTTGATTACTAGTGTGCAAATAAATTTGTGTTGCAGATATCTTTATATAGAAAGGATTGTTCGGGGTATGTTTTATGTTGTTATTCCTTATTATTTTGTATATTTTATGTATTTAAACAAAATATAGAGGAGATTGTCAGGTGGCAGCAGCCATAGGTGTACCCGCTAGTTAAGTCATTAGGGCGCTTGTGGTGGCCTTAATAGCCATGCCAGTAGCTAGCCATCAATCTTGAGGTTATCTTTAGATGATTTCGGGGCTTAGCGTCCCCGCTGCCCGGTCCTCGACCAGGCCTTCTTTTTCTTACACATCCCCAGGAAGCAGCCCGTAGCAGCTGCCTAACTCCCAGGTACTTATTTACTGATAGGTGAACAGGTTCATCAGGGTGAAAGAAAGTGGCCATTTATTTCAGCCTCCACCTGGGATCGAACCCGGAACCTCAGGATTACGAATCCGAAGCACTGTCCACTCGGCTGTCAGGCACCTTAAAACAACCCAAAGAGAGACCTTCGACATATTTTGATGAAAATCTGAATGAAACTAGAAATTTTGGCCACAGATTGTGTGAAGATGGTGGTGGGGGGGGGGGAGGATTAGGGGAGTGCAGGTTAGTACGATGAGCATGATTCAGAATGATGGAAGGAGAAGGGCTCGTATGATGAATTGACTTAAGGGCCACCATCTACAGTGGCCTCGACGGGGACAGGACGGCGGCGCCTTGTCAAAGGTCAGCCTTCCTACTCCCCCCCCTCTTATTTTTATTGAAGATTTGTCGTGTGTATATTGTGAACAAGAGGAATGACTCGGCATTTACGACTTGAGTGGTTGAGCGGGTTCATGGATTAATCCCCAATATGAGAGTAACAACACACCTATTTTCTGTGTTACGTTGTGGCTTGTTGAGCTTGAAGCTGTTGTCCAGCCTGTCTATGTCAAATATTGCATTTTAGAGAAGTGGTCTGTATTAATAGCCTCCAATTTGGTCAGTATTATCATTTTTTTTTGTTTAATTTGTAATACTGACCAAGTTGGAGGTTATAAATACAAAGCACTTCTCTAAAAGACTTTACAAAGTATAAAGCAATGCATTAAAATAGTATTACAAAGGCCTCGGCTGTTATTTATTTATTTATATATCTACAAGAAGTTACATTGGGTTTCTGAGAGTACATAGCATGATGTGTTTACATTCTTGTAAAGCCACTAATACGCATAGCGCTTCGGGCAGGGCCTTAATCTAACAGATAATATTAAGGAGGTAATTTCTAGGAAAATTTCTAGGGTAATCTATCAAACTCTATAACAATTTAAACATTTATAGTGTTAGTCCTTCAAAGATTCGTGGTAGTGACAGTTGAACAAGTTCTGGCATGATTGTTGTTGCTGTCTTGAACTTTCTCCAAAGCGGAAAATCATTGATGTGTTTTTGAAGTGAAGTTTCCATATTAGGACACAGTAGGCCAGATGGGACCACAACAGAGACTCGTACAGTTGAATATTCAATGTTGTTCGTTTAAGTCAAAGATTCGTTTAACTATTCTTAAGGATTGTTTTCATATTAACTGAGTCCCAGATGTTCAATGGCTGGTACATCATAACTCCTAGGTAATATTGACTTAAATTTACCAGAGGGCCACCATTTCTCCATAGTGCCCTCTACGGCAACAGGAAGCCGGCGGCTTGTCAAAGGTTCCCCTACGGTTCCTGAGGAGTTTGTCTATATGTATTTTGAGTGCGCAAACTGCTGCATTATGACATTAAAGGTAGTTTGATAATATGCACAACGTGTCTTGTAGCTAAGCTAAAGGTGACTTGTAATGTTTAGCAACAAGTCACCCTAGATTGTTTAGTGTGTTGACGACGACGTTTCGGTCCTGGACCACTCTCAAGTCCACTTGAGAATGGTCCAGGACGGACCGAAGCGTCGTCATCCCTTCACCTGCTAGTGTGTGGTCTGGTCAAACTACTTCAGCCACGATATTGTGACTCATCGCCTGCACTTAGTGTGTTAACGACTAGGGCGATGGAGTGGTCATATCAGGATGGCAATTGTGCAAATAAATGTGGAAGATAATTGTTTCCATCTTGTTTACTCTGCGATATAAAATGGTTTCACCTGTAAATGTTTATTTTTGACAATGTAACCACTAGACTTCTAACGTTGGTTTGGTGCTCATGGACCATATACTGTACTTGAGAGGTTTTAAGCATGTTGTTTATATAATTTAGGCCAATACACAGCTAAATAAATGAATAATACACAGTACGTTTATCTAAGATTAGCTAAAGGTTTGTTTTTAGTGGAAAACCCTATTAAGATAATGTGTTTCTATGTAACTTTAAAAGAACATTGATGCTTTACCATAGCCTCATGAGTCCAAGACAAAAATGTATTCCGTTAGGCTATTGCAGTCTTGCCTACTCGCTATTGTTGTTACAATCTGTAATTAATCTCCATTGCAGTTTCACCTTTTCCAGTGATTGGTTCCAGTGTTCTTGAAATTCATAATTATATTTTCCTACTCGATTGTATTTGAAATAAACTGTTTATACTTACCCTGGTGCTACATAGCCTTCCTGGTTTGGTGCATTCTTTTGATAATTACTTATACTTGCCCTAAATATATGTAAAAAATATTTTTTCAGAAGTGTGACACGTGTGGACAAGTGTTGGATCAGAGGAGTCAAGGTAAAGTGCTTATTTAACAACTAGTTCTGGGGAGGAGCGGGTGGAACTAGATGGACGTAGAAAACTTCACATTCTTGTTACACTAACACTGGTTTGCGCCTCGGAGAGGCTGCAGGACCCAGTAAGTTCAGTAGAACTTCGGTTTCAACTCCTTTTGACCATGTCGTAGCTCAGTCGATTACAGAAGCGTCTGGGATGCTCTCGGATGCAGGTTTGAATCCTCGTCCCGGCCCTTATGGATTTGTACACTCTTGTTAGCAGGCTGAGAGCTTTTCTTTCCCATAGATTTATTTATAGAAGAGTTAGCAATAAGTCGGCTGGGTTTATTAACGTATTGTTTTTAGGTCCCATTTAGATTATGCAGTTCAGTTTTGATCGCCATACTAAAGAATGGACATAATTCACTAGAACACGTCAGTTAGGATGACAAAGTTAATCCCGTAAATTAGAAAGCTTCCGTATAAAGAGATGTTGGAAAAACCTTAACTTGACATGATTGAAGAGTACAAGTGGATGAATGGGCATAACAAGGAAGCTATTGATAAAGCTTTAAATGAAGATAAGTTCAGATTTAGGAAATACCTGGGTAAATACTGGTTTGGTAACTGGGTTGTGGATTTGTGGAACAAATTACTGGATCTTGTGCAGACGACGAGTCACAATAACGTGGCTGAAGTATGTTGACCAGACCACACACTAGAAGGTGAAGGGACGACGACGTTTCGGTCCGTCCTGGACCATTCTCAAATCGATTGTGGTTCATACTACTGGATCACTGGATCCATATTACTGGATCATAATAGGCATAGGAATCTTCGATAGGTTGAAGCTTAGGTTAGACGTATATGAATGAGTGTAGGTGGATATAAATAGGAAGTGCCACGTGCAGGACAATAGGTCATCTGCAGTTTCTTGACTTACGTTCTACTAGTTTACACTCAGAACGCGACTCTCCAATCAGCTTACATCTGTATCCTCAATTGCTGCTAGGTGATCAAGGGCGAACATTTAACCTTGAATGTTTAATACAAACCAAATGATGGGTAGCAAAGATGTATGGTAAGGAAAAAGCTGGGTAGTGAGGCAAGTTTTGGGGTAGTGAAGACTTAGAATATTGTTCAATGTGGGTGACAAAGACTTGCTGTGAAGAGTAGGTAAAGAATAAATTGAGAGATAGGAGAATTATCTCAAGAACCTTAATAAACACTTTCGCGCTCCGTGGAAACTCGCGGTTGACAGGGGGTAGGTGGCCCCTCCATGCGGGTAAGCGCGCGGTGACACCCAAATGTGTATATTCGTTCCAGCTTTATCACCTTAATTCTCGTGCTACGTCGCTCGTTTTGGTATCATTGTGTTCGCAATTAAATTCTCTACAGGTGTGTATAAATATAATGTCCAAAAGCCTAGCGTGACTCCCAACAGCAAAGCGTAAAGTCGGCAAAAACGCACAAAATCAGTAACATGTGCATTCTCGTTCCATTTTTTTACCTTAATTCTCGTGCTACGTCGCTCGTTTTGGTATCATTGTGTTCGCAATTAAATTCCCTACAGATGTGTATGAATAAAATGTACAAAAG
This sequence comes from Procambarus clarkii, assembly GCF_040958095.1. Taxonomy (NCBI): domain Eukaryota; kingdom Metazoa; phylum Arthropoda; class Malacostraca; order Decapoda; family Cambaridae; genus Procambarus; species Procambarus clarkii. Next base: position 32,736 of record NW_027189446.1, read on the forward strand.
GCTGGAGTGCCTCCCCGCAGAAAAGCCTAAAGTTACCCGTGAACGAGCACCATTTTGTACATTGCAACCTAATGTTCAACTCGTTCAATTTGATAACATCAAATTTCGTGCTACGTCGCTCATTTTGGTATCGAATTGTTCGCAATAAAAAGGCGATTATTTTAAAACTAGTCCCAGAATAATAGAGCAATAACTGGATTTTTAACAAATATTTTAATTCTGGACGCTCATCATCACAAATTTATTTATATCTTTCCAGTGTTCTGACATAAATATTTGTGTTACATCTTTCATTTTGGTATCAAATTGTTCGCAATAAAAAGGCGCACATTTTAAAACAAGTCCCAAGATAATAGGACAATAAATAGAATTTTAACAAATATTTTAATATTCAGACCATAGACCTATTTATAATATTTCAAGTGTTTGGACATCAAGTTTCATGTTATATCTTTGATTTTGGTATCAAATTGTGTGCAATCTAAAGGCGCTTATTTTAAAACCACTACCAGATTGATCTGATAAAATTTAAATTTTTATAAAATATTGTAATGAGTGACTCAGTATTGCGTCGTTGGAACACATTCAGTAGAAAAGTGAGTGACGAATTATTCAGTCTGTGAAACGCGAAAGTGTTAAGAAGAATTATCTTCAGACTTGGACTGGCTGGCATATGCATTATATCTCATTAATGCATATGCCAGGGGGGGGGGAGATCTCCCCAAAGGCATAAACTGCTAGGTCAGGTCATCCACAAACCCATATCCAATGACTCCAAGGTCATGGGAAGCTTGACCTTCCCATGAAGTTGGAGGATTGTTGTTGGGTTTGTGGATTTGGAATGAGGGAAGAGGCGGGCTGGATGAGGCAGTTTATGTCTTGGGAAATATTTGTAATCATTTCATTTAGAGATGACTGTGAGCAGAAATGACACGCTATACTAGTCATTTATAGTGAAGATGATAATGTATTTTCCAAATGAGAAAAAATTATGCGTGGCGAAAACTTAAGTTGAGATAAAAGTATGTTGTCAACAGCTCTACAATAAAATATTTAATTGTGGAAGAGATTCCCGCCCGAAAGGTCGGCCATCTTGGCGCGCAGATTGAACGCTCCTGGCTGGACTTTCTTTCCACACCTCGCCTGGAGCTCATCTTTGAATTCAGCTGGCTTTTTTGGGCCAGTGTGTGCTCACTGCAGCTACCCTGGGGCTCACAGCACCGGGGGAGGCCGGAGCCTCCCTAATGGACGCCCTATTTTGGAGCCAAATTCTGGCTCTATGCACTTATTCGCAGTTTGATATTACGACTTTTTATACCCAAAATATGCCAAGTGCTGAAAGCGGCGTTTGGTCACATTTGTCCCAATCCCCCATGCAGTTTTCAAAATATCCCAAACAATCCCAGTTTCGAGTCATAAGCCATATTTTGGAGCCAAATTCAGGCTCTCTGCACGTATTCGCAGTTCGAAATTCCGACTTTTTATACGCAACATATGCCAAGTACTGAAAGCGGCAGAGAGACATTTTGCACAAACTCCCCTGCAGTTTTCAAAATATCCCAAACATCCCAATTTCGAGGCCTGAGCCATATTTTGGAGCCAAATTCAGGCTCTCTGTACGTATTCACAGTTTGAAATTACGACTTATATACCCAACATATGCCAAGTACTGAAAGCGGCGTTTGGTCACATTTGTCCCAAACCTCCCTGCAGTTTTCAAAATATCCCAAATATCCCAATTTCGAGGCCTGAGCCATATTTTGGAAACAAGTTCTGGCTCTCTGCACGTATTCGCAGTTTAAAATTACAACTTTTTATACCCAACATATGCCAAGTACTGAAAGCGGCGTTTGGTCACATTTTTCCGAAACCTCCCTCCAGTTTTCAAAATATCCCAAACATCCCAATTTCGAGGCCTGAGCCATATTTTGGAGCCAAATTCTGGCTCTATGCACGTATTCGCAGTTTGATATTACTACCTTTTATACCCAACATATGCCAAGTACTGGACACGGCAGTGAGTCACATTTTGCACAAACTCCCCTGCAGTTTTCAAAATATCCCAAACATCCCAATTTCGAGGCCTGAGCAATATTTTGGAGCCAAATTCTGGCTCTGTGCACGTATTCGCAGTTCGAAATTCCGACTTTTTATACGCAACATATGCCAAGTACTAAAAGCGGCAGAGAGACATTTTGCACAAACTCCCCTGCAGTTTTCAAAATATCCCAAACATCCCAATTTCGAGGCCTGAGCCATATTTTGGAGCCAAATTCAGGCTCTCTGTACGTATTCGCAGTTTGAAATTACGACTTTTTATACCCAACATATGGCAAGTACGGAAAGCGGCGTTTGGTCACATTTGTCCCAGTCCCCCCTGCAGTTTTCAAAATATCCCAAACATCCCAATTTCGAGGCCTGAGCCATATTTTGGAGCCAAATTCAGGCTCTCTGTACGTATTCACAGTTTGAAATTACGACTTTTTATACCCAACATATGCCAAGTACTGAAAGCGGCGTTTGGTCACATTTGTCCCAAACCTACCTGCAGTTTTCAAAAGATCCCAAATATCCCAATTTCGAGGCCTGAGCCATATTTTGGAAACAAATTCTGGCTCTCTGCATGTATTCGCAGTTTAAAATTACAACTTTTTATACCCAACATATGCCAAGTACTGAAAGCGGCGTTTGGTCACATTTTTCCGAAACCTCCCTCCAGTTTTCAAAATATCCCAAACATCCCAATTTCGAGGCCTGAGCCATATTTTGGAGCCAAATTCTGGCTCTATGCACGTATTCGCAGTTTGATATTACTACCTTTTATACCCAACATATGCCAAGTACTGGACACGGCAGTGAGTCACATTTTGCACAAACTCCCCTGCAGTTTTCAAAATATCCCAAACATCCCAATTTCGAGGCCTGAGCAGTATTTTGGAGCCAAATTCTGGCTCTCTGTACGTATTCGCAGTTTCATATTACGAATTTTATACCCAACATATGCCAAGTCCTGAAAGCAGCAATTAGTAAGATTTTGCACAAACTCCTCTGCAGTTTTCAAAATATCCCTAGCATCCCAATTTCGAGGCCTGAGCCATATTTTGGAGCCAAATTTTGGCTCTCTGCACGTATTCGCAGTTTCATATTACGAATTTTATACCCAACATATGCCAAGTACTGAAAACGGCAGTGAGTCACATTTTGCACAAACTCCCCTACAGTTTTCAAAATAAACCAAATATCCTAATTTCGAGGCCTGAGCCATATTTTGGAGCCAAATTCTGGCTCTCTGCAAGTATTCGCAGTTTGAAATTGCGACTTTTTTATACCCAATATATGCCAAGTGCTGAAAGCGGCGTTTGGTCACATTTGTCCCAAATCTCCTTCCAGTATTCAAAATATCACAAACATCCCAATTTCGAGGCCTGAGCCATATTTTGGAGCCAAATTCTGGCTCTCTACATGTATTCGCAGTTTGATATTACGACTTTTTATACCCAACATATGCCAAGTCCTGAAAGCGGCAGTGAGTCACATTTTGCACAAACTCCCCTGCAGTTTTCGAAATATCTCAAATATCCCAATTTCGAGGCCTGAGCCATATTTTGGAGCCAAATTCAGGCTCTCTGTTCGTATTCGCAGTTTGAATTAACGACTTTTTATACCCAACATATGCTAAGTACTGAAAGCGGCGTTTGGTCACATTTGTCCCAAACCTCCCTCCAGTTTTCAAAATATCCCAAACATCCCAATTTCGAGGCCTGAGCCATATTTTGGAGCCAAATTCTGGCTCTATGCACGTTATCGCAGTTTGATATTACGACTTTTTATACCCAACATATGCCAAGTCCTGAAAGCCGCAATGAGTCACATTTTGCACAAACTCCTTTGCAGTTTTCGAAAAATCCCAAATATCCCAATTTCGAGGCCTGAGCCATATTTTGGAGTCAAATTCTGGCTCTCTGCACTTATTCGCAGTTTTAAGTTACGAATTTTTATACCCAACATATGCCAAGTACTAAAAGCGGCGTTTGGTCACATTTGTCCCAAATCTCCCTCCAGTTTTCAAAATATCCCAAACATCCCAATTTTGAGGCCTGAGTCATATTTTGGAGCCAAATTCTGGCTCTATGCAAGTATTCGCAGTTTGATATTACGACTTTTTATACCAAACATATGCCAAGTCCTGATATCGGCAGTGAGTCACATTTTGCACAAACTCCCCTGCAGTTTTCGAAATATCCCAAATATCCCAATTTTGAGGCCTGAGCCATATTTTGGAGCCAAATTCTGGCTCTCTGCATGTATTCGCAGTTTTAAATTACGAATTTTTATACCCAACATATGCCAAGTCCTGAAAGCGGCGTTTGCTCATAATTGTCCCAAAGTCCCTTGCAGTTTTCAAAATATCCCAAATATCCCTATTTCGAGGCCTGAGCCATATTTTGCAGCCAAATTCTTGCTATCTGCACATATTTGCAATTTGAAATTACGACTTTTTTATACCCAACATATGCGGAGTACTGAAAGCGGCGTTTGGTCACATTTTGCACAAACTCCCCTGTAGTTTTCAAAATATCACAAACATCCAAATATCGAGGCCTGAGCCATATTTTGGAGCCAAATTCTGGCTCTCTGCACGTATTCGCAGATTGATATTACGACTTTTTATACCCAACATATGCCAAGTACTGAAAGCAGCGTTTGGTCACATTTGTCCCAATCACCCCTGCAGTTTTCAAAATATCCCAAACATCCCAATTTTGAGGCCTGAGCCATATTTTGGTGCCAAGTTCTGGCTCTCTGCACGTATTCGCAGTTTAAAATTACGACTTTTTTTTACCCAACATATGCGAAGTACTGAAAGCGGCGTTTTGTCACATTTTGCACAAACTCCCTTGCAGTTTTCAAAATATTCCAAACATCCCAATATCAAGGCCTGAGCCATATTTTGGAGCCAAATTCTCTCTCTCTGCATGTATTCGCAGTTTGATATTACGACATTTTAGACCCAACATATGCTAAGTACTGAAAGCGGCGTTTGGTCACATTTTGCACAAACTCCCCTGCAGTTTTCAAAATATCGCAAACATCCCAATTTCGAGGCCTGAGGCATATTTTGGAGCCAAATTTGGCTCTCTGCACGTATTCACAGTTTTAAATTACGACTTTTTATACCCAACATATGCCAAGTCCTGAAAGCGGCAATGAGTCACATTTTGCACAAACTCCCCTGCAGTTTTCAAAATATCCCAAATATCCCAATTTCGAGGCCTGAGCCATATTTTGGAGCCAAATTCAGGCTCTCTGTACGTATTCGCCGTTTTAAGTTACGACTTTTTATACCCAACATATGCCAAGTACTGAAAGCGGCGTTTGGTCATATTTGTCCCAAACCTCCCTCCAGTTTTCAAAATATCCCAAACATCCCAATTTCGAGGCCTGAGCCATATTTGGGAGCCAAATTCTGGCTCTATGCACGTATTCGCAGTTTGATATTAGATATTACGACTTTTTATACCAAACATATGCCAAGTCCTGAAAGCGGCAGTGAGTCAAATTTTGCACAAACTCCCAAGCAGTTATCGAAATATCCCAAATATTTCAATTTCGAGGCCTGAGCCATATTTTGGAGCCAAATTCTGGATCTATGCACGTATTCGCAGTTTGAAATTGCGACTTTTTTATACCCAATATATGCCAACTACTGAAAGTGGTGTTTGGTCACATTTGTCACAAACCTCCCTGCAGTTTTCAAAATATGCCTAATATCCCAATTTCGAGGCCTAAGCCATATTTTGGAGCCAAATTCAGGCTCTCTATACGTATTCACAGTTTGAAATTACGACTTTTTATACCCAACATATTCCAAGTACTGAGAGCGGCGTTTGGTCACATTTGTCCCAAACCTCCCTCCAGTTTTTAAAATATCCCAAACATCCCAATTTCGAGGCCTGAGCCATATTTTGGAGCCGAATTCTGGCTCTATGCACGTATTCGCAGTTTGATATTACGACTTTTTATACCCAACATATGCCAAGTCCTGAAAGCCGCAATGAGTCACATTTTGCACAAACTCCTTTGCAGTTTTCGAAAAATCCCAAATATCCCAATTTCGAGGCCTGAGCTATATTTTGGAGCCAAATTCTGGCTCTCTGCACGTATTCGCAGTTTTAAGTTACGACTTTTTATACCCAACATATGCCAAGTACTGAAAGCGGCGTTTGGTCACATTTGTCCCAAACCTCCCTAAAGTTTTCAAAATATCCCAAACATCCCAATTTCGAGGCCTGAGCCATATTTTGGAGCCAAATTCTGTCTCTATTCACGTATTCGCAGTTTGATATTACGACTTTTTATACCCAACATATGCCATGTGCCGTAAGCGGCAGTGAGTCACATTTTCCACAAACTCCCATGCAGTTTTCGAAATATCCCAAATATCCCAATTTTGATGCCTGAGCCATATTTTGGAGCCAAATTCTGGCTCTCTGCACGTATTCGCAGTTTTAAGTTACGACTTTTTATACCCAACATATGCCAAGTACTGAAAGTGGCGTTTGGTCACATTTGTCCCAAACCTCCCTCCAGTTTTCAAAATATCACAAATATCCCAATTTCGAGGCCTGAGCCATATTTTGGAGCTAAATTCTGGCTCTCTACATGTATTCGCAGTTTGATATTACGACTTCTTATACCCAACATATGCCAAGTCCTGGAAGCGGCAGTGAGTCACATTTTGCACAAACTCCCCTGCAGTTTTCGAAATATCCCAAATATCCCAATTTCGAGGCCTGAGCCATATTTTGGAGCCAAATTCAGGCTCTCTGTACGTATTCGCAGTTTGAAGTTACGACTTTTTATACCCAACATATGCTAAGTACTGAAAGCGGTGTTTGGTCACATTTGTCCCAAACCTCCCTCCAGTTTTCAAAATATCCCAAACATCCCAATTTCGAGGTGTGAAACCATATTTTGGAGCCAAATTCAGGCTCTATGCAGGTATTCGCAGTTTGATATTACGACTTTTTATACCCAACATATGCCAAGTCCTGAAAGCCGCAATGAGTCACATTTTGCACAAACTCCTTTGCAGTTTTCGAAAAATCCCAAATATCCCAATTTCGAGGCCTGAGCTATATTTTGCAACCAAATTCTAGCTCTCTGCATGTATTCGCAGTTTGATATTACGACTTTTTATACCCAACATATGCCAAGTACTGAAAGCGGCAGTGAGTTACATTTGCACAAACTTCCCTGCAGTTTTCAAAATATCCCAAACATCCAAATTTCGAGGCCTGAGCCATATTTTGCAACCAAATTCTGGCTCTCTGCATGTATTCGCAGTTTTAAATTACGAATTTTTATACCCAACATATGCCAAGTCCTGAAAGCGGCAGTGAGACACATTTTGCACAAACTCCCCTGCAGTTTTCGAAATATCCCAAATATCCCAATTTCGAGGCCTGAGCCATATTTTGGAGCCAAATTCAGGCTCTCTGTACGTATTCGCAGTTTGATATTACGACTTTTTATACCCAACATATGCCAAGTACTGAAAGCGGCGTTTGGTCACATTTGTCCCAAACCTCCCTCCAGTTTTCAAAATATCCCAAACATCCCAATTTCGAGGCCTGAGCCATATTTTGGAGCCAAATTCTGGCTCTATGCACGTATTCGCAGTTTGATATTACGACTTTTTATACCCAACATATGCCAAGTCCTGAAAGCGGCAATGAGTCACATTTTGCACAAACTCCCCTGCAGTTTTCGAAAAATCCCAAATATCCCAATTTCGAGGCCTGAGCCATATTTTGGAGCCAAATTCTGGCTCTATGCACGTATTCGCAGTTTGATATTACTACTTTTTATACCCAACATATGCCAAGTCCTGAAAGCCGCAATGAGTCACATTTTGCACAAACTCCCCTACAGTTTTCAAAATATCCCAAATATTCCAATTTCGAGGCCTGAGCCATATTTTGGAGCCAAATTCTGGCTCTCTGCAAGTATTCGCAGCTTGAAATTGCGACTTTTTTATACCCAACATATGCCAAGTACTGAAAGCGGCGTTTGGTCACATTTGTGGGAACAGACCTGTGAGATTTATATTTATTTAATTTATATGAATTTATATTTACGTTAATTTATATACTTCGATAGCAATTTGTATAATGATAAGTGGACTGTATTTCTGCAATAATCTCATAATCTCACAAATCGATCCTCTACACATTAGGGGGGTTTATTATATTAATATATATGCAGCCAATCAAACTACAGTAAAAGCTACATACATTAAAGAGGTTCCTTATCTTATAGTACAGCAGGTTAGTCCACCAGGTATAACTAGGGTGTAGACACCAAATTATCCTCTTTGAGGTAGCTTCCATATCACCCAGTAACTGGTGCACAAATCTTGCATCCTCGTCTTGACCTGTCAAAAGTGCGCTAGCTGTGAAGCCAGATACCTATATATGACAAGTATATCAGAGAAAACAGTATACAGTACATGGAACATTAAAGACCTGGCTTAATTACCTTTAGTATGAGGCGATTTCGCGTTCTAACCGGCTAACCCTATATCCTGACATTAATGGCCATAAATGAATGATAAACGGGTTTCGGATAGACACTTAACTTGTATTTGTAGACAGCGTGTTGACAATGGTACACCTTTGGGTTCCATAACACTACGTCCAAGTAAATTTAACAGGAGCCGAATTTGCTCCCGTGTGAGCCTCTGGTCTCAATATAAACACAATGGCTGTTTAACACTCCATACTATTGACGTTACTGGCCGACATTGTCCAGAATGATAGGAGCCGAATTTGCTCCACACGTCTCGGAGGTGACACAACAATGGCTCCCTCCTTCCCCACTCTGACGCCTGGCCTACTTTGTCCAGATTTCAGAAAGTGATAGAAGGGTCACATTTACTCTACTTTAATATTGATAATTAAGTTAATTTATATAAGATGTTTTTATGATGGTAAAGTCCAAAGACTAATGTATTTAAGAACAATTCCCAGCAGAATAGCTGGTGAATTATAATAGTATGTGGTGATGATATCCCGTTTTCTTTAGACGGTAATTCCACTACAAGTTACGTTTTCTATGGGTAACTTGTTTATACAACACAGCTATTATCTGTATGATATTAAATGGTGTCGGATTTTCCGACATAATTCCCCAGGGGGCTGCTCACGGGTCGAAGTCCTATTTAGAACAGACGAACACCGATACTCCTCCTTCGAATTATTAGATTAATTTGATGTTAGTTGTTAGTAATCACACATTTGTGCGTCTGTTCGTACAGGACGGATGTCCCGTACTAGAGTTGCAGGGGTTAGAAGTCTAATGCAATTTCATTTCCCTGTCAACTCTTGAAAGGCTAATATTCAAGCCTTATTACATATTATTTAACCCAGAAGACTGGATGTGATCAAGTACTACAGTCAAGTATGATTCAGGGACTGCAGTGAGATCAGTGACATTAGATATAACTTGAAGTTTGTTCAGGTAACTGGTCACTGATATATAAACACTGAGGCCCATGGAATACATCTTGATTAAATAATAAATGTATCAAATCAGTCATCAGATTTATTGGGGTTTAATTTAGTTAATTGATTCAGAAGATTGAATAGCTCATCATTAAAGTAAAGTATGGTTCTGAGACTGCAGTGGGTTCAGTGACATTGGTCGCAGTGACTTGTAGCTGTTTTAGGCTACTGTTCACTGATTTGCCACTGAGGCCTCATGAACTCATCTTCAGCTTCAAATGATGATACTAACATCAACCTCTGTTGCTATAGTCAGCTGTAATCTCCTTAGTATAATGCTACTGGAGAAATATAATCAGCTGACAAATTTAGATTTCTACTGGTATTGTTTATCTGCAGGCGTAGGTCTCCTCAGGCTTGATACTAGGCCTGAGAGTAATTTACCTCCTGCAGAGTTTAACATGGTTATACCCTGATATTTAGTAGGGCTACCGATGAATCGATGACAATAGTCTGTCCCTACAAGGAGACCGAAGTCGGTGAGGTGATCAGACTTAATATTATCTGCCAATTTTATTCCTCTATTTCTCAGGAATTTGGCTGTTGCTCTCAGACCTTGAACTTGTAGGTCTACTGGTATTTTGTCCACCACAATGGCTTGTACTCGACAGACGTACCTGCCTAAGCGTACTGATGGTTGTACCACCTGGTAGACTTGAGGTCCTGCATCTGTTACAAACCCTGAGATGTTGAATGACATCTGGGCTACAGGCCTTAATTGTAATTCATCTGCCAACTTTTTAGTGATATATGTTCTCTGGGATACTTGGTCAAACAACCCACGGGTATGGACCTTGGCCCTCTTATTCAGGATGGTAATTTGGGCAGTAGGCAAAGTCGTATTACCTTTAGACTTTGCCGATTGGACACTCTTTGTTTGTTGCACCTTGCAGTACTGTACTGTGGTGGGAATGCTATCTTCCACCTTGGGTCTTGAATACGTTAATTTCGTATATTTGCACAGTGCTGCATGGTGTCTTCCTCTTCTACACCTGTTGCAGGTGTTGAATTGGGTATCACAATAGTCTATGTTGTGTGACTTGAGACACCTTGCACATCTCCCTAATTCCTGGAGTCGCTCCATACGAATGTCTCTGGTTGGATAATTAGCACAACGGTATGTTGAATGTTTCTTTTTGCAGAACATACATGTCCCCCAGCCTACTGCACGTTTGGAAGTTACCGGTTTGGGTGAACTAGTAACAGTAGGCTTGGAGGATTCTGCTGCATTGTCAGATTTTCTGCAACTTGATGTTAGAGTAATTGGTTGATGTTTATTTGGGGTGGTTGTTTTACCCTTTAATTGACTATTATTTTCTATTTCTGAAGGCTTGCATGAGGCTTTAACTTCCTCATTTGCTCGTCGTTTGTTTATGATGGAATGTAAACCTTCAGTGATGTCCTGTACTGTCAGGATGGTGTTATGTTGATGTGCATATAATTCATCTAGTATATCGCTGGACAATTTTCGTTGAAGGACTACTTTGGTCATCCATTCACTAGTAGTTATATCAACCTTAAGACTGAATGTTCTTAGTAGTGACTCAAACTCCATGCTGAAGGATTGTAATGAGTCAGCAGTCTGATCAGGTTGAGGTAAATCCAGCAATTGTAGTACTAGATGTATGACAGTTTTCTCATTGCCAGCATTATTCCTAGGAGGCTGGACTGGGAACTTAGTGCTGTCGCTATTTTCATTTACATTTTCTACTACTGGTTCAGCTTCACCTCTAGTTTGGAGGCATGTTAACTTAGTAGCTTCAGGTATTGGGTTTTCAGAAACCACAGAGACTGTGGATAAATTGTCTGAAAACTGCTTAATTTCTGGTGGTATATTATTGGGTGAAGCTGTAGTGGGTGAAGCTTTATCCTTGTTGATTAAAGGATCTAATCTGGCTTTACATTTATTCTCAAAAAGATCCAGATCATCCATAACATTATCTACTTTATTTGATGTACTTGCTATTTGTTCTGATTCAATTACCCTGTGTAAATGTTCCAACCTGGCTTGAGTTTCTTCTTCATATTGTGCAAGGTCAGACAGGAATGGTTCCACATCTTCAACTACTATGTCGTCGTCGTGGACCTGATTTTGGTAAGATTTCCTATTTGCTTTCAATATATGCAATTGGGTTTGAATCTGTAACAGTGGTATTTTCAACCGACGATAATTAATTACAGGCTCATATAACAACTGTTCATATTGGTTGAGATCTCTTGTTAGTTGGCGTTTGCTTGATATTAAAGCACGCTTTGCTTTCTGTGGATTAGTCATGGTGACTTGTTAATTGGGCTGCTCATAATACTGAACAAACACTAATGGTAGCCTAGGGTAAATTCTGCACTCACTAGGCAATAATCCTACCTCTACTAGAGGTTAGCACTTAAAATTAATACACATTATATATATATACAATCATACACACTAATGATTTGAGTGATAAACCAGTGTCACTGGAAGTACCTTTAGGTTAGCTCTTCTATATCACCCTAGGATGGTAGAGACACTAATTAATCACTCAAAGGTGTAATGATCATAAGTAAATTATTATATATACAACTCAATTCGAGTTGATAAAAATTACACCCAAAATAGGGTCTGGACCATTCATTAATGGTGTTAGGTTATTGAATATAGTACAACTGACTATGGTAATAATGGGACTAGGATGAACGATAATAGTTCAACTAGTCAATGGTTTTATCCTACCCTGTTGTGGGTTGGCAATTAGTAATTATTATATTGTGAACACTAGTGCAATATATATTAAATAATTCTCTATTTGGAGAAATAATATACAATTATTGATAATAGCCTCTTAATTAGCCTCTATAAAACTTCTAATATTATCTAGAAGTATTAAATTTTATTAGTGACCTCGCGAAATAAACTCCACAAAATTCGTAGATAATCTCTCGCGAAATGTAACACCACGAAATCCGTGAACAATCTCGCGAAGACACAGTCACTAATTTGGCTGGATTCTATATTAGCGCTGTCATTTCACGAAATAACACGCCACCAAATATCTGTGGGTGTGCATGAAACCGCTGACGAAGCTGAACTGGGCTGAGGGAGGCTCCTGAGCTCCCTCGAGGCTACGCTGCCGTCTTGACTGCTGGCTTTGTTTAAATAACACTGCACTAGTATATTTAATGAATCCACTGGTTAACTGGTTCATCCGGTACTAAGATGACCAAATGTGGGTTCATAGGACCGAATATTCCGGTTCCGAAGGTCCAAATATTGTGGGAACCGACCTGTGAGATTTATATTTATTTAATTTATATGAATTTATATTTACGTTAATTTATATACTTCGATAGCAATTTGTATAATGATAAGTGGACTGTATTTCTGCAATAATCTCATAATCTCACAAATCGATCCTCTACACATTAGGGGGGTTTATTATATTAATATATATGCAGCCAATCAAACTACAGTAAAAGCTACATACATTAAAGAGGTTCCTTATCTTATAGTACAGCAGGTTAGTCCACCAGGTATAACTAGGGTGTAGACACCAAATTATCCTCTTTGAGGTAGCTTCCATATCACCCAGTAACTGGTGCACAAATCTTGCATCCTCGTCTTGACCTGTCAAAAGTGCGCTAGCTGTGAAGCCAGATACCTATATATGACAAGTATATCAGAGAAAACAGTATACAGTACATGGAACATTAAAGACCTGCTTAATTACCTTTAGTATGAGGCGATTTCGCGTTCTAACCGGCTAACCCTATATCCTGACATTAATGGCCATAAATGAATGATAAACGGGTTTCGGATAGACACTTAACTTGTATTTGTAGACAGCGTGTTGACAAAGGTACACCTTTGGGTTCCATAACACTACGTCCAAGTAAATTTAACAGGAGCCGAATTTGCTCCCGTGTGAGCCTCTGGTCTCAATATAAACACAATGGCTGTTTAACACTCCATACTATTGACGTTACTGGCCGACATTGTCCAGAATGATAGGAGCCGAATTTGCTCCACACGTCTCGGAGGTGACACAACAATGGCTCCCTCCTTCCCCACTCTGACGCCTGGCCTACTTTGTCCAGATTTCAGAAAGTGATAGAAGGGTCACATTTACTCTACTTTAATATTGATAATTAAGTTAATTTATATAAGATGTTTTTATGATGGTAAAGTCCAAAGACTAATGTATTTAAGAACAATTCCCAGCAGAATAGCTGGTGAATTATAATAGTATGTGGTGATGATATCCCGTTTTCTTTAGACGGTAATTCCACTACAAGTTACGTTTTCTATGGGTAACTTGTTTATACAACACAGCTATTATCTGTATGATATTAAATGGTGTCGGATTTTCCGACAACATTTGTCTCAAACCTCCCTGCATTTTTCAAAATATCCCTAATATCCCAATTTCGAGGCCTGAGCCATATTTTGGAGCCAAATTCAGGCTCTCTATACGTATTCGCAGTTTGAAATTACGACTTTTTATACCCAACATATGCCAAATACTGAAAGCGGCGTTTGGTCACATTTGTCCCAAACCTCCGTGCAGTTTTCAAAATATCCCTAATATCCCAATTTCGAGGCCTGAGTCATATTTTGGAGCCAAATTCTGGCTCTCTGCACGTATTCGCAGTTTGAAATTTCGACTTTTTATATCCAACATATGCCAAGTACTGAAAGGGCCTTTGGTCATATTTGTCCCAAACTCCCCTGCAGTTTTCAAAATATCCCAAACATCCCAATTTCGAGGCCTGAGCCATATTTTGGAGCCAAATTCTGGCTCTCTGCACGTATTTGCAGTTTGAAATTGCGACTTTTTTATACCCAATATATGCCAAGTGCTGAAAGCGGCATTTGGTCACATTTGTCCCAAATCTCCCTCCAGTTTTCAAAATATCACAAACATCCCAATTTCGAGGCCTGAGTCATATTTTGGAGCCAAATTCTGGCTCTCTGCACGTATTCGCAGTTTGAAATTTCGACTTTTTATATCCAACATATGCCAAGTACTGAAAGGGCCTTTGGTCATATTTGTCCCAAACTCCCCTGCAGTTTTCAAAATATCCCAAACATCCCAATTTCGAGGCCTGAGCCATATTTTGGAGCCAAATTCTGGCTCTCTGCACGTATTTGCAGTTTGAAATTGCGACTTTTTTATACCCAATATATGCCAAGTGCTGAAAGCGGCATTTGGTCACATTTGTCCCAAATCTCCCTCCAGTTTTCAAAATATCACAAACATCCCAATTTCGAGGCCTGAGCCATATTTTGGAGCCAAATTCTGGCTCTCTACATGTATTCGCAGTTTGATATTACGACTTTTTATACCCAACATATGCCAAGTCCTGAAAGTTGCAGTGAGTCACATTTTGCACAAACTCCCCTGCAGTTTTCGAAATATCCCAAATATCCCAATTTCGAGGCCTGAGCCATATTTTGGAGCCAAATTCAGGCTCTCTGTACGTATTCGCAGTTTGAAGTTACGACTTTTTATACCCAACATATGCTATGTACTGAAAGCGGCGTTTGGTCACATTTGTCCCAAACCTCCCTCCAGTTTTCAAAATATCCCAAACATCCCAATTTCGAGGCCTGAGCCATATTTTGGAGCCAAATTCAGGCTCTATGCAGGTATTCGCAGTTTGATATTACGACTTTTTATACCAAACATATGCCAAGTCCTGAAAGCGGCAGTGAGTCACATTTTGCACAAACTCCCCTGCAGTTTTCGAAATATCCCAAATATCCCAATTTTGAGGCCTGAGCCATATTTTGGAGCTAAATTCTGGCTCTCTGCACGTATTCGCAGTTTTAAGTTACGACTTTTTATACCCAACATATGCCAAGTACTGAAAGTGGCGTTTGGTCACATTTGCCCCAAACCTCCCTCCAGTTTTCAAAATATCCCAAACATCCCAATTTCGAGGCCTGAGCCATATTTTGGAGCCAAATTCTGTCTCTATGCACGTATTCGCAGTTTGATATTACTACTTTTTATACCCAACATATGCCAAGTCCCGTAAGCGGCAGTGAGTCACATTTTGCACAAACTCCCCTGCAGTTTTCAAAATATCCCAAACATCCCAAATTCGAGGCCTGAGCAATATTTTGGAGCCAAATTCTGGCTCTCTGCACGTATTCGCTGTTTTAAATTACGACTTTTTGTACCCAACATATGGCAAGTCCTGAAAGCGGCAAGTAGTAAGATTTGCACAAACTCCTCTGCAGTTTTCAAAATATCCCAAACATCCCAATTTCGAGGCCTGAGCCATATTTTGGAGCCAAATTCTGGCTCTCTGCACGTATTTGCAGTTTCATATTACGAATTTTATACCCAACATATGCCAAGTACTGAAAGCGGCAGTGAGTCACATTTTGCACAAACTCCTTTGCAGTTTTCGAAAAATCCCAAATATCCCAATTTCGAGGCCTGAGCCATATTTTGGAGCCAAATTCTGGTTCTCTGCACGTATTCGCAGTTTTAAGTTACGACTTTTTATACCCAACATATGCCAAGTACTGAAAGCGGCGTTTGGTCACATTTGTCCCAAACCTCCCTGCAGTTTTCAAAATATCCCAAATATCCAAATTTCGAGGCCTGAGCCATATTTTGGAAACAAATTCTGGCTCTCTGCATGTATTCGCAGTTGAAAATTACAACTTTTTATACTCAACATATGCCAAGTACTGAAAGCGGCGTTTGGTCACATTTTTCCCAAACCTCCCTTCAGTTTTCAAAATATCCCAAACATCCCAATTTCGAAGCCTGAGCCATATTTTGGAGCCAAATTCTGGCTCTATGCACGTATTCGCAGTTTGATATTACTACCTTTTATACCCAACATATGCCAAGTACTGGACGCGGCAGTGAGTCACATTTTGCACAAACTCCCCTGCAGTTTTCAAAATATCCCAAACATCCCAATTTCGAGGCCTGAGCAATATTTTGGAGCCAAATTCTGGCTCTCTGCACGTATTCGCTGTTTTAAATTACGAATTTTTATACCCAACATATGCCAAGTCCCGAAAGCGGCAATTAGTAAGATTTTGCTCGAACTCCTCTGCAGTTTTCAAAATATCCCTAACATCCCAATTTCGAGGCCTGAGCCATATTTTGGAGCCAAATTTTGGCTCTCTGCACGTATTCGCAGTTTCATATTACGAATTTTATACCCAACATATGCCAAGTACTGAAAACGGCAGTGAGTCACATTTTGCACAAACTCCCCTACAGTTTTCAAAATATCCCAAATATTCCAATTTCGAGGCCTGAGCCATATTTTGGAGCCAAATTCTGGCTCTCTGCAAGTATTCGCAGTTTGAAATTGCGACTTTTTTATACCCAACATATGCCAAGTACTGAAAGCGGCGTTTGGTCACATTTGTCTCAAACCTCCCTGCATTTTTCAAAATATCCCTAATATCCCAATTTCGAGGCCTGAGCCATATTTTGGAGCCAAATTCAGGCTCTCTATACGTATTCGCAGTTTGAAATTACGACTTTTTATACCCAACATATGCCAAATACTGAAAGCGGCGTTTGGTCACATTTGTCCCAAACCTCCGTGCAGTTTTCAAAATATCCCTAATATCCCAATTTCGAGGCCTGAGTCATATTTTGGAGCCAAATTCTGGCTCTCTGCACCTATTCGCAGTTTGAAATTTCGACTTTTTATATCCAACATATGCCAAGTACTGAAAGGGCCTTTGGTCATATTTGTCCCAAACTCCCCTGCAGTTTTCAAAATATCCCAAACATCCCAATTTCGAGGCCTGAGCCATATTTTGGAGCCAAATTCTCGCTCTCTGCACGTATTTGCAGTTTGAAATTGCGACTTTTTTATACCCAATATATGCCAAGTGCTGAAAGCGGCATTTGGTCACATTTGTCCCAAATCTCCCTCCAGTTTTCAAAATATCACAAACATCCCAATTTCGAGGCCTGAGCCATATTTTGGAGCCAAATTCTGGCTCTCTACATGTATTCGCAGTTTGATATTACGACTTTTTATACCCAACATATGCCAAGTCCTGAAAGTGGCAGTGAGTCACATTTTGCACAAACTCCCCTGCAGTTTTCGAAATATCCCAAATATCCCAATTTCGAGGCCTGAGCCATATTTTGGAGCCAAATTCAGGCTCTCTGTACGTATTCGCAGTTTGAAGTTACGCCTTTTTATACCCAACATATGCAATGTACTGAAAGCGGCGTTTGGTCACATTTGTCCCAAACCTCCCTCCAGTTTTCAAAATATCCCAAACATCCCAATTTCGAAGCCTGAGCCATATTTTGGAGCCAAATTCTGGCTCTATGCACGTATTCGCAGTTTGATATTACTACCTTTTATACCCAAAATATGCCAAGTACTGGACGCGGCAGTGAGTCACATTTTGCACAAACTCCCCTGCAGTTTTCAAAATATCCCAAACATCCCAATTTCGAGGCCTGAGCAATATTTTGGAGCCAAATTCTGGCTCTCTGCACGTATTCGCTGTTTTAAATTACGAATTTTTATACCCAACATATGCCAAGTCCCGAAAGCGGCAATTAGTAAGATTTTGCTCGAACTCCTCTGCAGTTTTCAAAATATCCCTAACATCCCAATTTCGAGGCCTGAGCCATATTTTGGAGCCAAATTTTGGCTCTCTGCACGTATTCGCAGTTTCATATTACGAATTTTATACCCAACATATGCCAAGTACTGAAAACGGCAGTGAGTCACATTTTGCACAAACTCCCCTACAGTTTTCAAAATATCCCAAATATTCCAATTTCGAGGCCTGAGCCATATTTTGGAGCCAAATTCTGGCTCTCTGCAAGTATTCGCAGTTTGAAATTGCGACTTTTTTATACCCAACATATGCCAAGTACTGAAAGCGGCGTTTGGTCACATTTGTCTCAAACCTCCCTGCATTTTTCAAAATATCCCTAATATCCCAATTTCGAGGCCTGAGCCATATTTTGGAGCCAAATTCAGGCTCTCTATACGTATTCGCAGTTTGAAATTACGACTTTTTATACCCAACATATGCCAAATACTGAAAGCGGCGTTTGGTCACATTTGTCCCAAACCTCCGTGCAGTTTTCAAAATATCCCTAATATCCCAATTTCGAGGCCTGAGTCATATTTTGGAGCCAAATTCTGGCTCTCTGCACCTATTCGCAGTTTGAAATTTCGACTTTTTATATCCAACATATGCCAAGTACTGAAAGGGCCTTTGGTCATATTTGTCCCAAACACCCCTGCAGTTTTCAAAATATCCCAAACATCCCAATTTCGAGGCCTGAGCCATATTTTGGAGCCAAATTCTGGCTCTCTGCACGTATTTGCAGTTTGAAATTGCGACTTTTTTATACCCAATATATGCCAAGTGCTGAAAGCGGCATTTGGTCACATTTGTCCCAAATCTCCCTCCAGTTTTCAAAATATCACAAACATCCCAATTTCGAGGCCTGAGCCATATTTTGGAGCCAAATTCAGGCTCTATGCAGGTATTCGCAGTTTGATATTACGACTTTTTATACCCAACATATGCCAAGTCCTGAAAGCCGCAATGAGTCACATTTTGCACAAACTCCTTTGCAGTTTTCGAAAAATCCCAAATATCCCAATTTCGAGGCCTGAACCATATTTTGGAGCCAAATTCTGGCTCTCTGCACGTATTCGCAGTTTTAAGTTGCGACTTTTTATACCCAACATATGCCAAGTACTGAAACCGGCGTTTGGTCACATTTGTCCCAAACCTCCCTCCAGTTTTCAAAATATCCCAAACATCCCAATTTCGAGGCCTGAGTCAAATTTTGGAGCCAAATTCTGGCTCTATGCAAGTATTCGCAGTTTGATATTACGACTTTTTATACCAAACATATGCCAAGTCCTGAAAGCGGCAGTGAGTCACATTTTGCACAAACTCCCCTGCAGTTTTCGAAATATCCCAAATATCCCAATTTTGAGGTCTGAGCCATATTTTGGAGCTAAATTCTGGCTCTCTGCACGTATTCGCAGTTTTAAGTTACGACTTTTTATACCCAACATATGCCAAGTACTGAAAGCGGCGTTTGGTCACATTTGCCCCAAACCTCCCTCTATTTTTCAAAATATCCCAAACATCCCAATTTCGAGGCCTGAGCCATATTTTGGAAATAAAATTCTGTCTCTATGCACGTATTCGCAGTTTGATATTACGACTTTTTATACCCAACATATGCCAAGTCCCGTAAGCGGCAGTGAGTCACATTTTGCACAAACTCCCCTGCAGTTTTCAAAATATCCCAAACATCCCAAATTCGAGGCCTGAGCAATATTTTGGAGCCAAATTCTGGCTCTCTGCACGTATTCGCTGTTTTAAATTACGACTTTTTATACCCAACATATGCCAAGTCCTGAAAGCGGCAAGTAGTAAGATTTGCACAAACTCCTCTGCAGTTTTCAAAATATCCCAAACATCCCAATTTCGAGGCCTGAGCCATATTTTGGAGCCAAATTCTGGCTCTCTGCACGTATTTGCAGTTTCATATTACGAATTTTATACCCAACATATGCCAAGTACTGAAAGCGGCAGTGAGTCACATTTTGCACAAACTCCTTTGCAGTTTTCGAAAAATCCCAAATATCCCAATTTCGAGGCCTGAGCCATATTTTGGAGCCAAATTCTGGCTCTCTGCACGTATTCGCAGTTTTAAGTTACGAC
Organism: Procambarus clarkii; assembly: GCF_040958095.1. Classification (NCBI taxonomy): domain Eukaryota; kingdom Metazoa; phylum Arthropoda; class Malacostraca; order Decapoda; family Cambaridae; genus Procambarus; species Procambarus clarkii. Next base: position 52,986 of record NW_027189446.1, read on the forward strand.
TTTTTATACCCAACATATGCCAAGTACTGAAAGCGGCGTTTGGTCACATTTGTCCCAAACCTCCCTCCAGTTTTCAAAATATCCCAAACATCCCAATTTCGAGGCCTGAGTCATATTTTGGAGCCAAATTCTGGCTCTATGCAAGTATTCGCAGTTTGATATTACGACTTTTTATACCAAACATATGCCAAACTCATATGCCTGAAAGCGGCAGTGAGTCACATTAAGTTACGACTTTTTATACCCAACATATGCCAAGTACTGAAAGCGGCGTTTGGTCACATTTGTCCCAAACCTCCCTCCAGTTTTCAAAATATCCCAAACATCCCAATTTTGAGGCCTGAGCCATATTTTGGAGCCAAATTCTGTCTCTATGCACGTATTCGCAGTTTGATATTACGACTTTTTATACCCAACATATGCCAAGTCCCGTAAGCGGCAGTGAGTCACATTTTGCACAAACTCCCCTGCAGTTTTCAAAATATCCCAAACATCCCAAATTCGAGGCCTGAGCAATATTTTGGAGCCAAATTCTGGCTCTCTGCACGTATTCGCTGTTTTAAATTACGACTTTTTATACCCAACATATGCCAAGTCCTGAAAGCGGCAAGTAGTAAGATTTGCACAAACTCCTCTGCAGTTTTCAAAATATCCCAAACATCCCAATTTCGAGGCCTGAGCCATATTTTGGAGCCAAATTCTGGCTCTATGCAAGTATTCGCAGTTTGATATTACGACTTTTTATACCAAACATATGCCAAGTCCCGTAAGCGGCAGTGAGTCACATTTTGCACAAACTCCCCTGCAGTTTTCAAAATATCCCAAACATCCCAAATTCGAGGCCTGAGCAATATTTTGGAGCCAAATTCTGGCTCTTTGCACGTATTCGCTGTTTTAAATTACGACTTTTTATACCCAACATATGCCAAGTCCTGAAAGCGGCAAGTAGTAAGATTTGCACAAACTCCCCTGCAGTTTTCAAAATATCTCAAATATCCCAATTTCGAGGCCCGAGCCATATTTTGGAGCCAAATTCAGGCTCTCTGTACGTATTCGCAGTTTGATATTACGACTTTTTATACCCAACATATGCCAAGTACTGAAAGCGGCGTTTGGTCACATTTGTCCCAAACCTCCCTCCAGTTTTCAAAATATCCCAAACATCCCAATTTCGAGGCCTGAGCCATATTTTGGAGCCAAATTCTGGCTCTATGCACGTATTCGCAGTTTGATATTACGACTTTTTATACCCAACATATGCCAAGTCCTGAAAGCGGCAAAGAGTCACATTTTGCACAAACTCCCCTGCAGTTTTCGAAAAATCCCAAATATCCCAATTTCGAGGCCTGAGCCATATTTTGGAGCCAAATTCTGGCTCAATGCACGTATTGGCAGTTTGATATTACGACTTTTTATAACCAACATATGCCAAGTCCTGAAAGCCTCAATGAGTCACATTTTGCACAAACTCCTTTGCAGTTTTCGAAAAATCCCAAATATCCCAATTTCGAGGCCTGAGCCATATTTTGGAGCCAAATTTTGGCTCTCTGCTCGTATTCGCAGTTTGAAATTGCGACTTTTTTATACCCAACATATGCCAACTACTGAAAGCGGCGTTTGGTCACATTTGTCTCAAACCTCCCTGCAGTTTTCAAAATATCCCTAATATCCCAATTTCGAGGCCTGAGCCATATTTTGGAGCCAAATTCAGGATCTCTTTACGTATTCGCAGTTTGAAATTACGGCTTTTTATCCCCAACATATTCCAAATACTGAAAGCGGCGTTTGGTCACATTTGTCCCAAACCTCCCTCCAGTTTTCAAAATATCCCAAACATCCCAATTTCGAAGCCTGAGCCATATTTTGGAGCCAAATTCTGGCTCAATGCACGTTTTCGCAGTTTGATATTACGACTTTTTATACCCAACATATGCCAAGTCCTGAAAGCGGCAGTGAGTCACATTTTGCACAAACTCCCCTGCAGTTTTCGAAATATCCCAAATATCCCAATTTCGAGGCCTGAGCCATATTTTGGAGCCAAATTTTGGCTCTCTGCTCGTATTCGCAGTTTGAAATTGGGACTTTTTTTTACCCAACATATGCCAAGTGCTGAAAGCGGCGTTTGGTCACATTTGTCCCAAATATCCCTCCAGTTTTCAAAATATCACAAACATCCCAATTTCGAGGCCTGAGCCATATTTTGGAGCCAAATTCTGGCTCTATGCACGTATTCGCAGTTTGATATTACGACTTTTTATACCCAACATATGCCAAGTCCTGAAAGCCGCAATGAGTCACATTTTGCACAAACTCCTTTGCAGTTTTCGAAAAATCCCAAATATCCCAATTTCGAGGCCTGAGCCATATTTTGGAGCCAAATTCTGGCTCTCTGCACGTATTCGCAGTTTTAAGTTACGACTTTTTATACCCAACATATGCCAAGTACTGGAAGCGGCGTTTGGTCACATTTGTCCCAAACCTCCCTCCAGTTTTCAAAATATCCCAAACATCCCAATTTCGAGGCCTGAGTCATATTTTGGAGCCAAATTCTGGCTCTATGCAAGTATTCGCAGTTTGATATTACGACTTTTTATACCAAACATATGCCAAGTCCTGAAAGCGGCAGTGAGTCACATTTTGCACAAACTCCCCTGCAGTTTTCGAAATATCCCAAATATCCCAATTTTGAGGCCTGAGCCATATTTTGGAGCTAAATTCTGGCTCTCTGCACGTATTCGCAGTTTTAAGTTACGATTTTTATACCCAACATATGCCAAGTAATGAAAGCGGCGTTTGGTCACATTTGCCCCAAACCTCCCTCCAGTTTTCAAAATATCCCAAACATCCCAATTTCGAGGCCTGAGCCATATTTTGGAGCCAAATTCTGTCTCTATGCACGTATTCGCAGTTTGATATTACGACTTTTTATACCCAACATATGCCAAGTCCCGTAAGCGGCAGTGAGTCACATTTTGCACAAACTCCCCTGCAGTTTTCAAAATATTCCAAACATCCCAAATTCGAGGCCTGAGCAATATTTTGGAGCCAAATTCTGGCTCTCTGCACGTATTCGCTGTTTTAAATTAAGACTTTTTATACCCAACATATGCCAAGTCCTGAAAGCGGCAAGTAGTAAGATTTGCACAAACTCCTCTGCAGTTTTCAAAATATCCCAAACATCCCAATTTCGAGGCCTGAGCCATATTTTGGAGCCAAATTCTGGCTCTATGCAAGTATTCGCAGTTTGATATTACGACTTTTTATACCAAACATATGCCAAGTCCCGTAAGCGGCAGTGAGTCACATTTTGCACAAACTCCCCTGCAGTTTTCAAAATATCCCAAACATCCCAAATTCGAGGCCTGAGCAATATTTTGGAGCCAAATTCTGGCTCCCTGCACGTATTCGCTGTTTTAAATTACGACTTTTTATACCCAACATATGCCAAGTCCTGAAAGCGGCAAGTAGTAAGATTTGCACAAACTCCCCTGCAGTTTTCAAAATATCCCAAATATCCCAATTTCGAGGCATGAGCCATATTTTGGAGCCAAATTCAGGCTCTCTGTACGTATTCGCAGTTTCATATTACGACTTTTTATACCCAACATATGCCAAGTACTGAAAGCGGCGTTTGGTCACATTTGTCCCAAACCTCCCTCCAGTTTTCAAAATATCCCAAACATCCCAATTTCGAGGCCTGAGCCATATTTTGGAGCCAAATTTTGGCTCTCTGCTCGTATTCGCAGTTTGAAATTGCGACTTTTTTATACCCAACATATGCCAACTACTGAAAGCGGCGTTTGGTCACATTTGTCTCAAACCTCCCTGCAGTTTTCAAAATATCCCTAATATCCCAATTTCGAGGCCTGAGCCATATTTTGGAGCCAAATTCAGGCTCTCTTTACGTATTCGCAGTTTGAAATTACGGCTTTTTATCCCCAACATATTCCAAATACTGAAAGCGGCGTTTGGTCACATTTGTCCCAAACCTCCCTCCAGTTTTCAAAATATCCCAAACATCCCAATTTCGAAGCCTGAGCCATATTTTGGAGCCAAATTCTGGCTCAATGCACGTTTTCGCAGTTTGATATTACGACTTTTTATACCCAACATATGCCAAGTCCTGAAAGCGGCAGTGAGTCACATTTTGCACAAACTCCCATGCAGTTTTCGAAATATCCCAAATATTCCGATTTCGAGGCCTGAGCCATATTTTGGAGCCAAATTATGGCTCTCTGCACGTATTCGCAGTTTGAAATTGCGACTTTTTTATACCCAATATATGCCAACTACTGAAAGTGGTGTTTGGTCACATATGTCCCAAACCTCCGTGCAGTTTTCAAAATATCCCTAATATCCCAATTTCGAGGCCTGAGCCATATTTTGGAGCTAAATTCTGGCTCTCTGCACGTATTCGCAGTTTTAAGTTACGACTTTTTATACCCAACATATGCCAAGTACTGAAAGTGGCGTTTGGTCACATTTGCCCCAAACCTCCCTCCAGTTTTCAAAATATCCCAAATATCCCAATTTCGAGGCCTGAGCCATATTTTGGAGCCAAATTCAGGCTCTCTGTACGTATTCGCAGTTTGAAGTTACGCCTTTTTATACCCAACATATGCAATGTACTGAAAGCGGCGTTTGGTCACATTTGTCCCAAACCTCCCTCCAGTTTTCAAAATATCCCAAACATCCCAATTTCGAAGCCTGAGCCATATTTTGGAGCCAAATTCTGGCTCTATGCACGTATTCGCAGTTTGATATTACTACCTTTTATACCCAAAATATGCCAAGTACTGGACGCGGCAGTGAGTCACATTTTGCACAAACTCCCCTGCAGTTTTCAAAATATCCCAAACATCCCAATTTCGAGGCCTGAGCAATATTTTGGAGCCAAATTCTGGCTCTCTGCACGTATTCGCTGTTTTAAATTACGAATTTTTATACCCAACATATGCCAAGTCCCGAAAGCGGCAATTAGTAAGATTTTGCTCGAACTCCTCTGCAGTTTTCAAAATATCCCTAACATCCCAATTTCGAGGCCTGAGCCATATTTTGGAGCCAAATTTTGGCTCTCTGCACGTATTCGCAGTTTCATATTACGAATTTTATACCCAACATATGCCAAGTACTGAAAACGGCAGTGAGTCACATTTTGCACAAACTCCCCTACAGTTTTCAAAATATCCCAAATATTCCAATTTCGAGGCCTGAGCCATATTTTGGAGCCAAATTCTGGCTCTCTGCAAGTATTCGCAGTTTGAAATTGCGACTTTTTTATACCCAACATATGCCAAGTACTGAAAGCGGCGTTTGGTCACATTTGTCTCAAACCTCCCTGCATTTTTCAAAATATCCCTAATATCCCAATTTCGAGGCCTGAGCCATATTTTGGAGCCAAATTCAGGCTCTCTATACGTATTCGCAGTTTGAAATTACGACTTTTTATACCCAACATATGCCAAATACTGAAAGCGGCGTTTGGTCACATTTGTCCCAAACCTCCGTGCAGTTTTCAAAATATCCCTAATATCCCAATTTCGAGGCCTGAGTCATATTTTGGAGCCAAATTCTGGCTCTCTGCACCTATTCGCAGTTTGAAATTTCGACTTTTTATATCCAACATATGCCAAGTACTGAAAGGGCCTTTGGTCATATTTGTCCCAAACACCCCTGCAGTTTTCAAAATATCCCAAACATCCCAATTTCGAGGCCTGAGCCATATTTTGGAGCCAAATTCTGGCTCTCTGCACGTATTTGCAGTTTGAAATTGCGACTTTTTTATACCCAATATATGCCAAGTGCTGAAAGCGGCATTTGGTCACATTTGTCCCAAATCTCCCTCCAGTTTTCAAAATATCACAAACATCCCAATTTCGAGGCCTGAGCCATATTTTGGAGCCAAATTCAGGCTCTATGCAGGTATTCGCAGTTTGATATTACGACTTTTTATACCCAACATATGCCAAGTCCTGAAAGCCGCAATGAGTCACATTTTGCACAAACTCCTTTGCAGTTTTCGAAAAATCCCAAATATCCCAATTTCGAGGCCTGAACCATATTTTGGAGCCAAATTCTGGCTCTCTGCACGTATTCGCAGTTTTAAGTTGCGACTTTTTATACCCAACATATGCCAAGTACTGAAACCGGCGTTTGGTCACATTTGTCCCAAACCTCCCTCCAGTTTTCAAAATATCCCAAACATCCCAATTTCGAGGCCTGAGTCAAATTTTGGAGCCAAATTCTGGCTCTATGCAAGTATTCGCAGTTTGATATTACGACTTTTTATACCAAACATATGCCAAGTCCTGAAAGCGGCAGTGAGTCACATTTTGCACAAACTCCCCTGCAGTTTTCGAAATATCCCAAATATCCCAATTTTGAGGCCTGAGCCATATTTTGGAGCTAAATTCTGGCTCTCTGCACGTATTCGCAGTTTTAAGTTACGACTTTTTATACCCAACATATGCCAAGTACTGAAAGCGGCGTTTGGTCACATTTGCCCCAAACCTCCCTCTATTTTTCAAAATATCCCAAACATCCCAATTTCGAGGCCTGAGCCATATTTTGGAAATAAAATTCTGTCTCTATGCACGTATTCGCAGTTTGATATTACGACTTTTTATACCCAACATATGCCAAGTCCCGTAAGCGGCAGTGAGTCACATTTTGCACAAACTCCCCTGCAGTTTTCAAAAGATCCCAAACATCCCAAATTCGAGGCCTGAGCAATATTTTGGAGCCAAATTCTGGCTCTCTGCACGTATTCGCTGTTTTAAATTACGACTTTTTATACCCAACATATGCCAAGTCCTGAAAGCGGCAAGTAGTAAGATTTGCACAAACTCCTCTGCAGTTTTCAAAATATCCCAAACATCCCAATTTCGAGGCCTGAGCCATATTTTGGAGCCAAATTCTGGCTCTCTGCACGTATTTGCAGTTTCATATTACGAATTTTATACCCAACATATGCCAAGTACTGAAAGCGGCAGTGAGTCACATTTTGCACAAACTCCTTTGCAGTTTTCGAAAAATCCCAAATATCCCAATTTCGAGGCCTGAGCCATATTTTGGAGCCAAATTCTGGCTCTCTGCACGTATTCGCAGTTTTAAGTTACGACTTTTTATACCCAACATATGCCAAGTACTGAAAGCGGCGTTTGGTCACATTTGTCCCAAACCTCCCTCCAGTTTTCAAAATATCCCAAACATCCCAATTTCGAGGCCTGAGTCATATTTTGGAGCCAAATTCTGGCTCTATGCAAGTATTCGCAGTTTGATATTACGACTTTTTATACCAAACATATGCCAAACTCATATGCCTGAAAGCGGCAGTGAGTCACATTAAGTTACGACTTTTTATACCCAACATATGCCAAGTACTGAAAGCGGCGTTTGGTCACATTTGTCCCAAACCTCCCTCCAGTTTTCAAAATATCCCAAACATCCCAATTTTGAGGCCTGAGCCATATTTTGGAGCCAAATTCTGTCTCTATGCACGTATTCGCAGTTTGATATTACGACTTTTTATACCCAACATATGCCAAGTCCCGTAAGCGGCAGTGAGTCACATTTTGCACAAACTCCCCTGCAGTTTTCAAAATATCCCAAACATCCCAAATTCGAGGCCTGAGCAATATTTTGGAGCCAAATTCTGGCTCTCTGCACGTATTCGCTGTTTTAAATTACGACTTTTTATACCCAACATATGCCAAGTCCTGAAAGCGGCAAGTAGTAAGATTTGCACAAACTCCTCTGCAGTTTTCAAAATATCCCAAACATCCCAATTTCGAGGCCTGAGCCATATTTTGGAGCCAAATTCTGGCTCTATGCAAGTATTCGCAGTTTGATATTACGACTTTTTATACCAAACATATGCCAAGTCCCGTAAGCGGCAGTGAGTCACATTTTGCACAAACTCCCCTGCAGTTTTCAAAATATCCCAAACATCCCAAATTCGAGGCCTGAGCAATATTTTGGAGCCAAATTCTGGCTCTCTGCACGTATTCGCTGTTTTAAATTACGACTTTTTATACCCAACATATGCCAAGTCCTGAAAGCGGCAAGTAGTAAGATTTGCACAAACTCCCCTGCAGTTTTCAAAATATCTCAAATATCCCAATTTCGAGGCCCGAGCCATATTTTGGAGCCAAATTCAGGCTCTCTGTACGTATTCGCAGTTTGATATTACGACTTTTTATACCCAACATATGCCAAGTACTGAAAGCGGCGTTTGGTCACATTTGTCCCAAACCTCCCTCCAGTTTTCAAAATATCCCAAACATCCCAATTTCGAGGCCTGAGCCATATTTTGGAGCCAAATTCTGGCTCTATGCACGTATTCGCAGTTTGATATTACGACTTTTTATACCCAACATATGCCAAGTCCTGAAAGCGGCAAAGAGTCACATTTTGCACAAACTCCCCTGCAGTTTTCGAAAAATCCCAAATATCCCAATTTCGAGGCCTGAGCCATATTTTGGAGCCAAATTCTGGCTCAATGCACGTATTGGCAGTTTGATATTACGACTTTTTATAACCAACATATGCCAAGTCCTGAAAGCCTCAATGAGTCACATTTTGCACAAACTCCTTTGCAGTTTTCGAAAAATCCCAAATATCCCAATTTCGAGGCCTGAGCCATATTTTGGAGCCAAATTTTGGCTCTCTGCTCGTATTCGCAGTTTGAAATTGCGACTTTTTTATACCCAACATATGCCAACTACTGAAAGCGGCGTTTGGTCACATTTGTCTCAAACCTCCCTGCAGTTTTCAAAATATCCCTAATATCCCAATTTCGAGGCCTGAGCCATATTTTGGAGCCAAATTCAGGATCTCTTTACGTATTCGCAGTTTGAAATTACGGCTTTTTATCCCCAACATATTCCAAATACTGAAAGCGGCGTTTGGTCACATTTGTCCCAAACCTCCCTCCAGTTTTCAAAATATCCCAAACATCCCAATTTCGAAGCCTGAGCCATATTTTGGAGCCAAATTCTGGCTCAATGCACGTTTTCGCAGTTTGATATTACGACTTTTTATACCCAACATATGCCAAGTCCTGAAAGCGGCAGTGAGTCACATTTTGCACAAACTCCCCTGCAGTTTTCGAAATATCCCAAATATCCCAATTTCGAGGCCTGAGCCATATTTTGGAGCCAAATTTTGGCTCTCTGCTCGTATTCGCAGTTTGAAATTGGGACTTTTTTTTACCCAACATATGCCAAGTGCTGAAAGCGGCGTTTGGTCACATTTGTCCCAAATATCCCTCCAGTTTTCAAAATATCACAAACATCCCAATTTCGAGGCCTGAGCCATATTTTGGAGCCAAATTCTGGCTCTATGCACGTATTCGCAGTTTGATATTACGACTTTTTATACCCAACATATGCCAAGTCCTGAAAGCCGCAATGAGTCACATTTTGCACAAACTCCTTTGCAGTTTTCGAAAAATCCCAAATATCCCAATTTCGAGGCCTGAGCCATATTTTGGAGCCAAATTCTGGCTCTCTGCACGTATTCGCAGTTTTAAGTTACGACTTTTTATACCCAACATATGCCAAGTACTGGAAGCGGCGTTTGGTCACATTTGTCCCAAACCTCCCTCCAGTTTTCAAAATATCCCAAACATCCCAATTTCGAGGCCTGAGTCATATTTTGGAGCCAAATTCTGGCTCTATGCAAGTATTCGCAGTTTGATATTACGACTTTTTATACCAAACATATGCCAAGTCCTGAAAGCGGCAGTGAGTCACATTTTGCACAAACTCCCCTGCAGTTTTCGAAATATCCCAAATATCCCAATTTTGAGGCCTGAGCCATATTTTGGAGCTAAATTCTGGCTCTCTGCACGTATTCGCAGTTTTAAGTTACGATTTTTATACCCAACATATGCCAAGTAATGAAAGCGGCGTTTGGTCACATTTGCCCCAAACCTCCCTCCAGTTTTCAAAATATCCCAAACATCCCAATTTCGAGGCCTGAGCCATATTTTGGAGCCAAATTCTGTCTCTATGCACGTATTCGCAGTTTGATATTACGACTTTTTATACCCAACATATGCCAAGTCCCGTAAGCGGCAGTGAGTCACATTTTGCACAAACTCCCCTGCAGTTTTCAAAATATTCCAAACATCCCAAATTCGAGGCCTGAGCAATATTTTGGAGCCAAATTCTGGCTCTCTGCACGTATTCGCTGTTTTAAATTAAGACTTTTTATACCCAACATATGCCAAGTCCTGAAAGCGGCAAGTAGTAAGATTTGCACAAACTCCTCTGCAGTTTTCAAAATATCCCAAACATCCCAATTTCGAGGCCTGAGCCATATTTTGGAGCCAAATTCTGGCTCTATGCAAGTATTCGCAGTTTGATATTACGACTTTTTATACCAAACATATGCCAAGTCCCGTAAGCGGCAGTGAGTCACATTTTGCACAAACTCCCCTGCAGTTTTCAAAATATCCCAAACATCCCAAATTCGAGGCCTGAGCAATATTTTGGAGCCAAATTCTGGCTCCCTGCACGTATTCGCTGTTTTAAATTACGACTTTTTATACCCAACATATGCCAAGTCCTGAAAGCGGCAAGTAGTAAGATTTGCACAAACTCCCCTGCAGTTTTCAAAATATCCCAAATATCCCAATTTCGAGGCATGAGCCATATTTTGGAGCCAAATTCAGGCTCTCTGTACGTATTCGCAGTTTCATATTACGACTTTTTATACCCAACATATGCCAAGTACTGAAAGCGGCGTTTGGTCACATTTGTCCCAAACCTCCCTCCAGTTTTCAAAATATCCCAAACATCCCAATTTCGAGGCCTGAGCCATATTTTGGAGCCAAATTTTGGCTCTCTGCTCGTATTCGCAGTTTGAAATTGCGACTTTTTTATACCCAACATATGCCAACTACTGAAAGCGGCGTTTGGTCACATTTGTCTCAAACCTCCCTGCAGTTTTCAAAATATCCCTAATATCCCAATTTCGAGGCCTGAGCCATATTTTGGAGCCAAATTCAGGCTCTCTTTACGTATTCGCAGTTTGAAATTACGGCTTTTTATCCCCAACATATTCCAAATACTGAAAGCGGCGTTTGGTCACATTTGTCCCAAACCTCCCTCCAGTTTTCAAAATATCCCAAACATCCCAATTTCGAAGCCTGAGCCATATTTTGGAGCCAAATTCTGGCTCAATGCACGTTTTCGCAGTTTGATATTACGACTTTTTATACCCAACATATGCCAAGTCCTGAAAGCGGCAGTGAGTCACATTTTGCACAAACTCCCATGCAGTTTTCGAAATATCCCAAATATTCCGATTTCGAGGCCTGAGCCATATTTTGGAGCCAAATTATGGCTCTCTGCACGTATTCGCAGTTTGAAATTGCGACTTTTTTATACCCAATATATGCCAACTACTGAAAGTGGTGTTTGGTCACATATGTCCCAAACCTCCGTGCAGTTTTCAAAATATCCCTAATATCCCAATTTCGAGGCCTGAGCCATATTTTGGAGCTAAATTCTGGCTCTCTGCACGTATTCGCAGTTTTAAGTTACGACTTTTTATACCCAACATATGCCAAGTACTGAAAGTGGCGTTTGGTCACATTTGCCCCAAACCTCCCTCCAGTTTTCAAAATATCCCAAACATCCCAATTTCGAGGCCTGAGCCATATTTTGGAGCCAAATTCTGTCTCTATGCACGTATTCGCAGTTTGATATTACTACTTTTTATACCCAACATATGCCAAGTCCCGTAAGCGGCAGTGAGTCACATTTTGCACAAACTCCCCTGCAGTTTTCAAAATATCCCAAACATCCCAAATTCGAGGCCTGAGCAATATTTTGGAGCCAAATTCTGGCTCTCTGCACGTATTTGCAGTTTCATATTACGAATTTTATACCCAACATATGCCAAGTACTGAAAGCGGCAGTGAGTCACATTTTGCACAAACTCCTTTGCAGTTTTCGAAAAATCCCAAATATCCCAATTTCGAGGCCTGAGCCATATTTTGGAGCCAAATTCTGGCTCTCTGCACGTATTCGCAGTTTTAAGTTACGACTTTTTATACCCAACATATGCCAAGTACTGAAAGCGGCGTTTGGTCACATTTGTCCCAAACCTCCCTCCAGTTTTCAAAATATCCCAAACATCCCAATTTCGAGGCCTGAGCCATATTTTGGGGCCAAATTCTGGCTCTGTGCACGTATTCGCAGTTTGATATTACGACTTTTTATACCCGACATATGCCAAGTCCTGAAAGCGGCAATGAGTCACATTTTGCACAAACTCCCCTGCAGTTTTCGAAAAATCCCAAATATCCCAATTTCGAGGCCTGAGCCATATTTTGGAGCCAAATTCTGGCTCTATGCACGTATTCGCAGTTTGATATTACGACTTTTTATACCCAACATATGCCAAGTCCTGAAAGCCGCAATGAGTCACATTTTGCACAAACTCCTTTGCAGTTTTCGAAAAATTCCAAATATCCCAATTTCGAGGCCTGAGCCATATTTTGGAGCCAAATTTTGGCTCTCTGCTCGTATTCGCAGTTTGAAATTGCGACTTTTTTATACCCAACATATGCCAACTACTGAAAGCGGCGTTTGGTCACATTTGTCTCAAACCTCCCTGCAGTTTTCAAAATATCCCTAATATCCCAATTTCGAGGCCTGAGCCATATTTTGGAGCCAAATTCAGGCTCTCTTTACGTATTCGCAGTTTGAAATTACGGCTTTTTATCCCCAACATATTCCAAATACTGAAAGCAGCGTTTGGTCACATTTGTCCCAAACCTCCCTCCAGTTTTCAAAATATCCCAAACATCCCAATTTCGAGGCCTGAGTCATATTTTGGAGCCAAATTCTGGCTCTATGCAAGTATTCGCAGTTTGATATTACGACTTTTTATACCAAACATATGCCAAACTCAGATGCCTGAAAGCGGCATTGAGTCACATTAAGTTACGACTTTTTATAAACAACATATGCCAAGTACTGAAAGCGGCGTTTGGTCACATTTGTCCCAAACCTCCCTCCAGTTTTCAAAATATCCCAAACATCCCAATTTTGAGGCCTGAGCCATATTTTGGAGCCAAATTCTGTCTCTATGCACGTATTCGCAGTTTGATATTACGACTTTTTATACCCAACATATGCCAAGTCCCGTAAGCGGCAGTGAGTCACATTTTGCACAAACTCCCATGCAGTTTTCGAAATATCCCAAATATTCCGATTTCGAGGCCTGAGCCATATTTTGGAGCCAAATTCTGGCTCTCTGCACGTATTCGCAGTTTGAAATTGCGACTTTTTTATACCCAATATATGCCAACTACTGAAAGTGGTGTTTGGTCACATATGTCCCAAACCTCCGTGCAGTTTTCAAAATATCCCTAATATCCCAATTTCGAGGCCTGAGCCATATTTTGGAGCCAAATTCTGGCTCTCTGCACGTATTCGCAGTTTTAAGTTACGACTTTTTATACCCAACATATGCCAAGTATTGAAAGCGGCGTTTGGTCACATTTGTCCCAAACCTCCCTCCAGTTTTCAAAATATCCCAAACATCCCAATTTCCAGGCCTGAGCCATATTTTGGAGCCAAATTCTGGCTCTATGCACGTATTCGCAGTTTTATATTACGACTTTTTATACCCAACATATGCCAAGTCCTGAAAGCCGCAATGAGTCACATTTTGCACAAACTCCTTTGCAGTTTTCGAAAAATCCCAAATATCCCAATTTCGAGGCCTGAGCCATATTTTGGAGCCAAATTTTGGCTCTCTGCTCGTATTCGCAGTTTGAAATTGCGACTTTTTTATACCCAACATATGCCAACTACTGAAAGCGGCGTTTGGTCACATTTGTCCCAAACCTCCCTCCAGTTTTCAAAATATCCCAAACATCCCAATTTCGAGGCCTGAGTCATATTTTGGAGCCAAATTCTGGCTCTATGCAAGTATTCGCAGTTTGATATTACGACTTTTTATACCAAACATATGCCAAGTCCTGAAAGCGGCAGTGAGTCACATTTTGCACAAACTCCCCTGCAGTTTTCGAAATATCCCAAATATCCCAATTTTGAGGCCTGAGCCATATTTTGGAGCTAAATTCTGGCTCTCTGCACGTATTCGCAGTTTTAAGTTACGACTTTTTATACCCAACATATGCCAAGTACTGAAAGCGGCGTTTGGTCACATTTGCCCCAAACCTCCCTCCAGTTTTCAAAATATCCCAAACATCCCAATTTCGAGGCCTGAGCCATATTTTGGAGCCAAATTCTGTCTCTATGCACGTATTCGCAGTTTGATATTACGACTTTTTATACCCAACATATGCCAAGTCCCGTAAGCGGCAGTGAGTCACATTTTGCACAAACTCCCCTGCAGTTTTCAAAATATCCCAAACATCCCAAATTCGAGGCCTGAGCAATATTTTGGAGCCAAATTCTGGCTCTCTGCACGTATTCGCTGTTTTAAATTACGACTTTTTATACCCAACATATGCCAAGTCCTGAAAGCGGCAAGTAGTAAGATTTGCACAAACTCCTCTGCAGTTTTCAAAATATCCCAAACATCCCAATTTCGAGGCCTGAGCCATATTTTGGAGCCAAATTCTGGCTCTATGCAAGTATTCGCAGTTTGATATTACGACTTTTTATACCAAACATATGCCAAGTACTGAAAGCGGCGTTTGGTCACATTTGTCCCAAACCTCCCTCCAGTTTTCAAAATATCCCAAACATCCCAATTTCGAGGCCTGAGCCATATTTTAGAGCCAAATTCTGGCTCTGTGCACGTATTCGCAGTTTGATATTACGACTTTTTATACCCAACATATGCCAAGTCCTGAAAGCGGCAATGAGTCACATTTTGCACAAACTCCCCTGCAGTTTTCGAAAAATCCCAAATATCCCAATTTCGAGGCCTGAGCCATATTTTGGAGCCAAATTCTGGCTCTATGCACGTATTCGCAGTTTGATATTACGACTTTTTATACCCAACATATGCCAAGTCCTGAAAGCCGCAATGAGTCACATTTTGCACAAACTCCTTTGCAGTTTTCGAAAAATCCCAAATATCCCAATTTCGAGGCCTGAGCCATATTTTGGAGCCAAATTTTGGCTCTCTGCTCGTATTCGCAGTTTGAAATTGCGACTTTTTTATACCCAACATATGCCAACTACTGAAAGCGGCCTTTGGTCACATTTGTCTCAAACCTCCCTGCAGTTTTCAAAATATCCCTAATATCCCAATTTCGAGGCCTGAGCCATATTTTGGAGCCAAATTCAGGCTCTCTTTACGTATTCGCAGTTTGAAATTACGGCTTTTTATCCCCAACATATTCCAAATACTGAAAGCGGCGTTTGGTCACATTTGTCCCAAACCTCCCTCCAGTTTTCAAAATATCCCAAACATCCCAATTTCGAAGCCTGAGCCATATTTTGGAGCCAAATTCTGGCTCAATGCACGTTTTCGCAGTTTGATATTACGACTTTTTATACCCAACATATGCCAAGTCCTGAAAGCGGCAGTGAGTCACATTTTGCACAAACTCCCATGCAGTTTTCGAAATATCCCAAATATTCCGATTTCGAGGCCTGAGCCATATTTTGGAGCCAAATCCTGGCTCTCTGCACGTATTCGCAGTTTGAAATTGCGACTTTTTTATACCCAATATATGCCAACTACTGAAAGTGGTGTTTGGTCACATATGTCCCAAACCTCCGTGCAGTTTTCAAAATATCCCTAATATCCCAATTTCGAGGCCTGAGCCATATTTTGGAGCCAAATTCTGGCTCTCTGCACGTATTCGCAGTTTTAAGTTACGACTTTTTATACCCAACATATGCCAAGTATTGAAAGCGGCGTTTGGTCACATTTGTCCCAAACCTCCCTCCAGTTTTCAAAATATCCCAAACATCCCAATTTCCAGGCCTGAGCCATATTTTGGAGACAAATTCTGGCTCTATGCACGTATTCGCAGTTTTATATTACGACTTTTTATACCCAACATATGCCAAGTCCTGAAAGCGGCAGTGAGTCACATTTTGCACAAACTCCCCTGCAGTTTTCGAAATATCCCAAATATCCCAATTTCGAGGCCTGAGCCATATTTTGGAGCCAAATTTTGGCTCTCTGCTCGTATTCGCAGTTTGAAATTGGGACTTTTTTTTACCCAACATATGCCAAGAGCTGAAAGCGGCGTTTGGTCACATTTGTCCCAAATATCCCTCCAGTTTTCAAAATATCACAAACATCCCAATTTCGAGGCCTGAGCCATATTTTGGAGCCAAATTCTGGCTCTCTACATGTATTCGCAGTTTGATATTACGACTTTTTATACCCAACATATGCCAAGTCCTGAAAGCGGCAGTGAGTCACATTTTGCACAAACTCCCCTGCAGTTTTCGAAATATCCCAAATATACCAATTTCGAGGCCTGAGCCATATTCTGGAGCCAAATTCAGGCTCTCTGTACGTATTCGCAGTTTGAAGTTACGACTTTTTATACCCAACATATGCGAAGTACTGAAAGCGGCGTTTGGTCACATTTGTCCCAAACCTCCCTCCAGTTTTCAAAATATCCAAAACATCCCAATTTCGAGGCCTGAGCCATATTTTGGAGCCAAATTCTGGCTCTATGCACGTATTCGCAGTTTGATATTACGACTTTTTATACCCAACATATGCCAAGTCCTGAAAGCCGCAATGAGTCACATTTTGCACAAACTCCTTTGCAGTTTTCGAAAAATCGCAAATATCCCAATTTCGAGGCCTGAGCCATATTTTGGAGCCAAATTCTGGCTCTCTGCACGTATTCGCAGTTGTAAGTTACGACTTTTTATACCCAACATATGCCAAGTACTGAAAGCGGCGTTTGGTCACATTTGTCCCAAACCTCCCTCCAGTTTTCAAAATATCCCAAACATCCCAATTTCGAGGCCTGAGTCATATTTTGGAGCCAAATTCTGGCTCTATGCAAGTATTCGCAGTTTGATATTACGACTTTTTATACCAAACATATGCCAAGTCCTGAAAGCGGCAGTGAGTCACATTTTGCACAAACTCCCCTGCAGTTTTCGAAATATCCCAAATATCCCAATTTTGAGGCATGAGCCATATTTTGGAGCTAAATTCTGGCTCTCTGCACGTATTCGCAGTTTTAAGTTACGACTTTTTATACCCAACATATGCCAAGTACTGAAAGCGGCGTTTGGTCACATTTGTCCCAAACCTCCCTCCAGTTTTCAAAATATCCCAAACATCCCAATTTCGAAGCCTGAGCCATATTTTGGAGCCAAATTTTGGCTCTCTGCTCGTATTCGCAGTTTGAAATTGCGACTTTTTTATACCCAACATATGCCAACTACTGAAAGCGGCCTTTGGTCACATTTGTCTCAAACCTCCCTGCAGTTTTCAAAATATCCCTAATATCCCAATTTCGAGGCCTGAGCCATATTTTGGAGCCAAATTCAGGCTCTCTTTACGTATTCGCAGTTTGAAATTACGGCTTTTTATCCCCAACATATTCCAAATACTGAAAGCGGCGTTTGGTCACATTTGTCCCAAACCTCCCTCCAGTTTTCAAAATATCCCAAACATCCCAATTTCGAAGCCTGAGCCATATTTTGGAGCCAAATTCTGGCTCAATGCACGTTTTCGCAGTTTGATATTACGACTTTTTATACCCAACATATGCCAAGTCCTGAAAGCGGCAGTGAGTCACATTTTGCACAAACTCCCATGCAGTTTTCGAAATATCCCAAATATTCCGATTTCGAGGCCTGAGCCATATTTTGGAGCCAAATCCTGGCTCTCTGCACGTATTCGCAGTTTGAAATTGCGACTTTTTTATACCCAATATATGCCAACTACTGAAAGTGGTGTTTGGTCACATATGTCCCAAACCTCCGTGCAGTTTTCAAAATATCCCTAATATCCCAATTTCGAGGCCTGAGCCATATTTTGGAGCCAAATTCTGGCTCTCTGCACGTATTCGCAGTTTTAAGTTACGACTTTTTATACCCAACATATGCCAAGTATTGAAAGCGGCGTTTGGTCACATTTGTCCCAAACCTCCCTCCAGTTTTCAAAATATCCCAAACATCCCAATTTCCAGGCCTGAGCCATATTTTGGAGACAAATTCTGGCTCTATGCACGTATTCGCAGTTTTATATTACGACTTTTTATACCCAACATATGCCAAGTCCTGAAAGCGGCAGTGAGTCACATTTTGCACAAACTCCCCTGCAGTTTTCGAAATATCCCAAATATCCCAATTTCGAGGCCTGAGCCATATTTTGGAGCCAAATTTTGGCTCTCTGCTCGTATTCGCAGTTTGAAATTGGGACTTTTTTTTACCCAACATATGCCAAGAGCTGAAAGCGGCGTTTGGTCACATTTGTCCCAAATATCCCTCCAGTTTTCAAAATATCACAAACATCCCAATTTCGAGGCCTGAGCCATATTTTGGAGCCAAATTCTGGCTCTCTACATGTATTCGCAGTTTGATATTACGACTTTTTATACCCAACATATGCCAAGTCCTGAAAGCGGCAGTGAGTCACATTTTGCACAAACTCCCCTGCAGTTTTCGAAATATCCCAAATATACCAATTTCGAGGCCTGAGCCATATTCTGGAGCCAAATTCAGGCTCTCTGTACGTATTCGCAGTTTGAAGTTACGACTTTTTATACCCAACATATGCGAAGTACTGAAAGCGGCGTTTGGTCACATTTGTCCCAAACCTCCCTCCAGTTTTCAAAATATCCAAAACATCCCAATTTCGAGGCCTGAGCCATATTTTGGAGCCAAATTCTGGCTCTATGCACGTATTCGCAGTTTGATATTACGACTTTTTATACCCAACATATGCCAAGTCCTGAAAGCCGCAATGAGTCACATTTTGCACAAACTCCTTTGCAGTTTTCGAAAAATCGCAAATATCCCAATTTCGAGGCCTGAGCCATATTTTGGAGCCAAATTCTGGCTCTCTGCACGTATTCGCAGTTGTAAGTTACGACTTTTTATACCCAACATATGCCAAGTACTGAAAGCGGCGTTTGGTCACATTTGTCCCAAACCTCCCTCCAGTTTTCAAAATATCCCAAACATCCCAATTTCGAGGCCTGAGTCATATTTTGGAGCCAAATTCTGGCTCTATGCAAGTATTCGCAGTTTGATATTACGACTTTTTATACCAAACATATGCCAAGTCCTGAAAGCGGCAGTGAGTCACATTTTGCACAAACTCCCCTGCAGTTTTCGAAATATCCCAAATATCCCAATTTTGAGGCCTGAGTCATATTTTGGAGCCAAATTCTGGCTCTATGCAAGTATTCGCAGTTTGATATTACGACTTTTTATACCAAACATATGCCAAGTCCTGAAAGCGGCAGTGAGTCACATTTTGCACAAACTCCCCTGCAGTTTTCGAAATATCCCAAATATCCCAATTTTGAGGCATGAGCCATATTTTGGAGCTAAATTCAGGCTCTCTGCACGTATTCGCAGTTTTAAGTTACGACTTTTTATACCCAACATATGCCAAGTACTGAAAGCGGCGTTTGGTCACATTTGTCCCAAACCTCCCTCCAGTTTTCAAAATATCCCAAACATCCCAATTTCGAGGCCTGAGTCATATTTTGGAGCCAAATTCTGGCTCTATGCAAGTATTCGCAGTTTGATATTACGACTTTTTATACCAAACATATGCCAAGTCCTGAAAGCGGCAGTGAGTCACATTTTGCACAAACTCCCCTGCAGTTTTCGAAATATCCCAAATATCCCAATTTTGAGGCATGAGCCATATTTTGGAGCTAAATTCTGGCTCTCTGCACGTATTCGCAGTTTTAAGTTACGACTTTTTATACCCAACATATGCCAAGTACTGAAAGCGGCGTTTGGTCACATTTGTCCCAAACCTCCCTCCAGTTTTCAAAATATCCCAAACATCCCAATTTCGAAGCCTGAGCCATATTTTGGAGCCAAATTTTGGCTCTCTGCTCGTATTCGCAGTTTGAAATTGCGACTTTTTTATACCCAACATATGCCAACTACTGAAAGCGGCCTTTGGTCACATTTGTCTCAAACCTCCCTGCAGTTTTCAAAATATCCCTAATATCCCAATTTCGAGGCCTGAGCCATATTTTGGAGCCAAATTCAGGCTCTCTTTACGTATTCGCAGTTTGAAATTACGGCTTTTTATCCCCAACATATTCCAAATACTGAAAGCGGCGTTTGGTCACATTTGTCCCAAACCTCCCTCCAGTTTTCAAAATATCCCAAACATCCCAATTTCGAAGCCTGAGCCATATTTTGGAGCCAAATTCTGGCTCAATGCACGTTTTCGCAGTTTGATATTACGACTTTTTATACCCAACATATGCCAAGTCCTGAAAGCGGCAGTGAGTCACATTTTGCACAAACTCCAATGCAGTTTTCGAAATATCCCAAATATTCCGATTTCGAGGCCTGAGCCATATTTTGGAGCCAAATCCTGGCTCTCTGCACGTATTCGCAGTTTGAAATTGCGACTTTTTTATACCCAATATATGCCAACTACTGAAAGTGGTGTTTGGTCACATATGTCCCAAACCTCCGTGCAGTTTTCAAAATATCCCTAATATCCCAATTTCGAGGCCTGAGCCATATTTTGGAGCCAAATTCTGGCTCTCTGCACGTATTCGCAGTTTTAAGTTACGACTTTTTATACCCAACATATGCCAAGTATTGAAAGCGGCGTTTGGTCACATTTGTCCCAAACCTCCCTCCAGTTTTCAAAATATCCCAAACATCCCAATTTCCAGGCCTGAGCCATATTTTGGAGACAAATTCTGGCTCTATGCACGTATTCGCAGTTTTATATTACGACTTTTTATACCCAACATATGCCAAGTCCTGAAAGCGGCAGTGAGTCACATTTTGCACAAACTCCCCTGCAGTTTTCGAAATATCCCAAATATCCCAATTTCGAGGCCTGAGCCATATTTTGGAGCCAAATTTTGGCTCTCTGCTCGTATTCGCAGTTTGAAATTGGGACTTTTTTTTACCCAACATATGCCAAGAGCTGAAAGCGGCGTTTGGTCACATTTGTCCCAAATATCCCTCCAGTTTTCAAAATATCACAAACATCCCAATTTCGAGGCCTGAGCCATATTTTGGAGCCAAATTCTGGCTCTCTACATGTATTCGCAGTTTGATATTACGACTTTTTATACCCAACATATGCCAAGTCCTGAAAGCGGCAGTGAGTCACATTTTGCACAAACTCCCCTGCAGTTTTCGAAATATCCCAAATATACCAATTTCGAGGCCTGAGCCATATTCTGGAGCCAAATTCAGGCTCTCTGTACGTATTCGCAGTTTGAAGTTACGACTTTTTATACCCAACATATGCGAAGTACTGAAAGCGGCGTTTGGTCACATTTGTCCCAAACCTCCCTCCAGTTTTCAAAATATCCAAAACATCCCAATTTCGAGGCCTGAGCCATATTTTGGAGCCAAATTCTGGCTCTATGCACGTATTCGCAGTTTGATATTACGACTTTTTATACCCAACATATGCCAAGTCCTGAAAGCCGCAATGAGTCACATTTTGCACAAACTCCTTTGCAGTTTTCGAAAAATCCCAAATATCCCAATTTCGAGGCCTGAGCCATATTTTGGAGCCAAATTCTGGCTCTCTGCACGTATTCGCAGTTGTAAGTTACGACTTTTTATACCCAACATATGCCAAGTACTGAAAGCGGCGTTTGGTCACATTTGTCCCAAACCTCCCTCCAGTTTTCAAAATATCCCAAACATCCCAATTTCGAGGCCTGAGTCATATTTTGGAGCCAAATTCTGGCTCTATGCAAGTATTCGCAGTTTGATATTACGACTTTTTATACCAAACATATGCCAAGTCCTGAAAGCGGCAGTGAGTCACATTTTGCACAAACTCCCCTGCAGTTTTCGAAATATCCCAAATATCCCAATTTTGAGGCCTGAGCCATATTTTGGAGCTAAATTCTGGCTCTCTGCACGTATTCGCAGTTTTAAGTTACGACTTTTTATACCCAACATATGCCAAGTACTGAAAGCGGCGTTTGGTCACATTTGCCCCAAACCTCCCTCCAGTTTTCAAAATATCCCAAACATCCCAATTTCGAGGCCTGAGCCATATTTTGGAGCCAAATTCTGTCTCTATGCACGTATTCGCAGTTTGATATTACGACTTTTTATACCCAACATATGCCAAGTCCCGTAAGCGGCAGTGAGTCACATTTTGCACAAACTCCCCTGCAGTTTTCAAAATATCCCAAACATCCCAAATTCGAGGCCTGAGCAATATTTTGGAGCCAAATTCTGGCTCTCTGCACGTATTCGCTGTTTTAAATTACGACTTTTTATACCCAACATATGCCAAGTACTGAAAGCGGCGTTTGGTCACATTTGTCCCAAACCTCCCTCCAGTTTTCAAAATATCCCAAACATCCCAAATTCGAGGCCTGAGCAATATTTTGGAGCCAAATTCTGGCTCTCTGCACGTATTCGCTGTTTTAAATTACGACTTTTTATACCCAACATATGCCAAGTCCTGAAAGCGGCAAGTAGTAAGATTTGCACAAACTCCTCTGCAGTTTTCAAAATATCCCAAACATCCCAATTTCGAGGCCTGAGCCATATTTTGGAGCCAAATTCTGGCTCTATGCACGTATTCGCAGTTTGATATTACTACCTTTTATACCCAACATATGCCAAGTACTGGACACGGCAGTGAGTCACATTTTGCACAAACTCCACTGCAGTTTTCAAAATATCCCAAACATCCCAATTTCGAGGCCTGAGCAATATTTTGGAGCCAAATTCTGGCTCTGTGAACGTATTCGCAGTTCGAAATTCCGACTTTTTATACGCAACATATGCCAAGTACTAAAAGCGGCAGAGAGACATTTTGCACAAACTCCCCTGCAGTTTTCAAAATACCCCAAACATCCCAATTTCGAGGCCTGAGCCATATTTTGGAGCCAAATTCAGGCTCTCTGTACGTATTCGCAGTTTGAAATTACGACTTTTTATACCCAACATATGGCAAGTACGGAAAGCGGCGTTTGGTCACATTTGTCCCAGTCCCCCCTGCAGTTTTCAAAATATCCCAAACATCCCAATTTCGAGGCCTGAGCCATATTTTGGAGCCAAATTCAGGCTCTCTGTACGTATTCACAGTTTGAAATTACGACTTTTTATACCCAACATATGCCAAGTACTGAAAGCGGCGTTTGGTCACATTTGTCCCAAACCTACCTGCAGTTTTCAAAAGATCCCAAATATCCCAATTTCGAGGCCTGAGCCATATTTTGGAAACAAATTCTGGCTCTCTGCATGTATTCGCAGTTTAAAATTACAACTTTTTATACCCAACATATGCCAAGTACTGAAAGCGGCGTTTGGTCACATTTTTCCGAAACCTCCCTCCAGTTTTCAAAATATCCCAAACATCCCAATTTCGAGGCCTGAGCCATATTTTGGAGCCAAATTCTGGCTCTATGCACGTATTCGCAGTTTGATATTACTACCTTTTATACCCAACATATGCCAAGTACTGGACACGGCAGTGAGTCACATTTTGCACAAACTCCCCTGCAGTTTTCAAAATATCCCAAACATCCCAATTTCGAGGCCTGAGCAGTATTTTGGAGCCAAATTCTGGCTCTCTGTACGTATTCGCAGTTTCATATTACGAATTTTATACCCAACATATGCCAAGTCCTGAAAGCAGCAATTAGTAAGATTTTGCACAAACTCCTCTGCAGTTTTCAAAATATCCCTAGCATCCCAATTTCGAGGCCTGAGCCATATTTTGGAGCCAAATTTTGGCTCTCTGCACGTATTCGCAGTTTCATATTACGAATTTTATACCCAACATATGCCAAGTACTGAAAACGGCAGTGAGTCACATTTTGCACAAACTCCCCTACAGTTTTCAAAATAAACCAAATATCCTAATTTCGAGGCCTGAGCCATATTTTGGAGCCAAATTCTGGCTCTCTGCAAGTATTCGCAGTTTGAAATTGCGACTTTTTTATACCCAATATATGCCAAGTGCTGAAAGCGGCGTTTGGTCACATTTGTCCCAAACCTCCCTCCAGTTTTCAAAATATCCCAAACATCCCAATTTCGAGGCCTGAGCCATATTTTGGAGCCAAATTCTGGCTCTATGCACGTTATCGCAGTTTGATATTACGACTTTTTATACCCAACATATGCCAAGTCCTGAAAGCCGCAATGAGTCACATTTTGCACAAACTCCTTTGCAGTTTTCGAAAAATCCCAAATATCCCAATTTCGAGGCCTGAGCCATATTTTGGAGTCAAATTCTGGCTCTCTGCACTTATTCGCAGTTTTAAGTTACGAATTTTTATACCCAACATATGCCAAGTACTAAAAGCGGCGTTTGGTCACATTTGTCCCAAACCTCCCTCCAGTTTTCAAAATATCCCAAACATCCCAATTTCGAGGCCTGAGTCATATTTTGGAGCCAAATTCTGGCTCTATGCAAGTATTCGCAGTTTGATATTACGACTTTTTATACCCAACATATGCCAAGTCCTGAAAGCTGCAATGAGTCACATTTTGCACAAACTCCTATGCAGTTTTCGAAAAATCCCAAATATCCCAATTTCGAGGCCTGAGCCATATTTTGGAGCCAAATTCTGGCTCTCTGCACTTATTCGCAGGTTTAAGTTACAACTTTTTATACCCAACATATGCCAAGTACTGAAAGCGGCGTTTGGTCACATTTGTCCCAAACCTCCCTCCAGTTTTCAAAATATCCCAAACATCCCAATTTCGAGGCCTGAGTCATATTTTGGAGCCAAATTCTGTCTCTATGCAAGTATTCGCAGTTTGATATTACGACTTTTTATACCCAACATATGCCAAGTACTGAAAGCGGCAGTGAGTCACATTTTGCACAAACTCTCCTGCAGTTTTCAAAATATCCCAAACATCCCAATTTCGAGGCCTGAGCAATATTTTGGAGCCAAATTCTGGCTCTCTGCATGTATTCGCAGTTTTAAATTACGAATTTTTATACCCAACATATGCCAAGTCCTGAAAGCGGCGTTTGCTCATAATTGTCCCAAAGTCCCTTGCAGTTTTCAAAATATCCCAAATATCCCTATTTCGAGGCCTGAGCCATATTTTGCAGCCAAATTCTTGCTATCTGCACATATTTGCAATTTGAAATTACGACTTTTTTATACCCAACATATGCGGAGTACTGAAAGCGGCGTTTGGTCACATTTTGCACAAACTCCCCTGTAGTTTTCAAAATATCACAAACATCCAAATATCGAGGCCTGAGCCATATTTTGGAGCCAAATTCTGGCTCTCTGCACGTATTCGCAGATTGATATTACGACTTTTTATACCCAACATATGCCAAGTACTGAAAGCAGCGTTTGGTCACATTTGTCCCAATCACCCCTGCAGTTTTCAAAATATCCCAAACATCCCAATTTTGAGGCCTGAGCCATATTTTGGTGCCAAGTTCTGGCTCTCTGCACGTATTCGCAGTTTAAAATTACGACTTTTTTTTACCCAACATATGCGAAGTACTGAAAGCGGCGTTTTGTCACATTTTGCACAAACTCCCTTGCAGTTTTCAAAATATTCCAAACATCCCAATATCAAGGCCTGAGCCATATTTTGGAGCCAAATTCTCTCTCTCTGCATGTATTCGCAGTTTGATATTACGACATTTTAGACCCAACATATGCTAAGTACTGAAAGCGGCGTTTGGTCACATTTTGCACAAACTCCCCTGCAGTTTTCAAAATATCGCAAACATCCCAATTTCGAGGCCTGAGGCATATTTTGGAGCCAAATTTGGCTCTCTGCACGTATTCGCAGTTTTAAATTACGACTTTTTATACCCAACATATGCCAAGTCCTGAAAGCGGCAATGAGTCACATTTTGCACAAACTCCCCTGCAGTTTTCAAAATATCCCAAATATCCCAATTTCGAGGCCTTAGCCATATTTTGGAGCCAAATTCAGGCTCTCTGTACGTATTCGCCGTTTTAAGTTACGACTTTTTATACCCAACATATGCCAAGTACTGAAAGCGGCGTTTGGTCATATTTGTCCCAAACCTCCCTCCAGTTTTCAAAATATCCCAAACATCCCAATTTCGAGGCCTGAGCCATATTTGGGAGCCAAATTCTGGCTCTATGCACGTATTCGCAGTTTGATATTAGATATTACGACTTTTTATACCAAACATATGCCAAGTCCTGAAAGCGGCAGTGAGTCAAATTTTGCACAAACTCCCAAGCAGTTATCGAAATATCCCAAATATTTCAATTTCGAGGCCTGAGCCATATTTTGGAGCCAAATTCTGGCTCTATGTACGTATTCGCAGTTTGAAATTGCGACTTTTTTATACCCAATATATGCCAACTACTGAAAGTGGTGTTTGGTCACATTTGTCACAAACCTCCCTGCAGTTTTCAAAATATGCCTAATATCCCAATTTCGAGGCCTAAGCCATATTTTAGAGCCAAATTCAGGCTCTCTATACGTATTCACAGTTTGAAATTACGACTTTTTATACCCAACATATTCCAAGTACTGAAAGCGGCGTTTGGTCACATTTGTCCCAAACCTCCCTCCAGTTTTTAAAATATCCCAAACATCCCAATTTCGAGGCCTGAGCCATATTTTGGAGCCGAATTCTGGCTCTATGCACGTATTCGCAGTTTGATATTACGACTTTTTATACCCAACATATGCCAAGTCCTGAAAGCCGCAATGAGTCACATTTTGCACAAACTCCTTTGCAGTTTTCGAAAAATCCCAAATATCCCAATTTCGAGGCCTGAGCTATATTTTGGAGCCAAATTCTGGCTCTCTGCACGTATTCGCAGTTTTAAGTTACGACTTTTTATACCCAACATATGCCAAGTACTGAAAGCGGCGTTTGGTCACATTTGTCCCAAACCTCCCTCCAGTTTTCAAAATATCACAAACATCCCAATTTCGAGGCCTGAGCCATATTTTGGAGCTAAATTCTGGCTCTCTACATGTATTCGCAGTTTGATATTACGACTTCTTATACCCAACATATGCCAAGTCCTGGAAGCGGCAGTGAGTCACATTTTGCACAAACTCCCCTGCAGTTTTCGAAATATCCCAAATATCCCAATTTCGAGGCCTGAGCCATATTTTGGAGCCAAATTCAGGCTCTCTGTACGTATTCGCAGTTTGAAGTTACGACTTTTTATACCCAACATATGCTAAGTACTGAAAGCGGTGTTTGGTCACATTTGTCCCAAACCTCCCTCCAGTTTTCAAAATATCCCAAACATCCCAATTTCGAGGTGTGAAACCATATTTTGGAGCCAAATTCAGGCTCTATGCAGGTATTCGCAGTTTGATATTACGACTTTTTATACCCAACATATGCCAAGTCCTGAAAGCCGCAATGAGTCACATTTTGCACAAACTCCTTTGCAGTTTTCGAAAAATCCCAAATATCCCAATTTCGAGGCCTGAGCTATATTTTGCAACCAAATAATGGCTCTCTGCATGTATTCGCAGTTTGATATTACGACTTTTTATACCCAACATATGCCAAGTACTGAAAGCGGCAGTGAGTTACATTTGCACAAACTTCCCTGCAGTTTTCAAAATATCCCAAACATCCAAATTTCGAGGCCTGAGCCATATTTTGCAACCAAATTCTGGCTCTCTGCATGTATTCGCAGTTTTAAATTACGAATTTTTATACCCAACATATGCCAAGTCCTGAAAGCGGCAGTGAGACACATTTTGCACAAACTCCCCTGCAGTTTTCGAAATATCCCAAATATCCCAATTTCGAGGCCTGAGCCATATTTTGGAGCCAAATTCAGGCTCTCTGTACGTATTCGCAGTTTGATATTACGACTTTTTATACCCAACATATGCCAAGTACTGAAAGCGGCGTTTGGTCACATTTGTCCCAAACCTCCCTCCAGTTTTCAAAATATCCCAAACATCCCAATTTCGAGGCCTGAGCCATATTTTGGAGCCAAATTCTGGCTCTATGCACGTATTCGCAGTTTGATATTACGACTTTTTATACCCAACATATGCCAAGTCCTGAAAGCGGCAATGAGTCACATTTTGCACAAACTCCCCTGCAGTTTTCGAAAAATCCCAAATATCCCAATTTCGAGGCCTGAGCCATATTTTGGAGCCAAATTCTGGCTCTATGCACGTATTCGCAGTTTGATATTACTACTTTTTATACCCAACATATGCCAAGTCCTGAAAGCCGCAATGAGTCACATTTTGCACAAACTCCTTTGCAGTTTTCGAAAAATCCCAAATATCCCAATTTCGAGGCCTGAGCCATATTTTGGAGCCAAATTTTGGCTCTCTGCTCGTATTCGCAGTTTGAAATTGCATCTTTTTTATACCCAACATATGCCAACTACTGAAAGCGGCGTTTGGTCACATTTGTCTCAAACCTCCCTGCAGTTTTCAAAATATCCCTAATATCCCAATTTCGAGGCCTGAGCCATATTTTGGAGCCAAATTCAGGCTCTCTATACGTATTCCCAGTTTGAAATTACGACTTTTTATACCCAACATATGCCAAATACTGAAAGCGGCGTTTGGTCACATTTGTCCCAAACCTCCCTCCAGTTTTCAAAATATCCCAAACAGCCCAATTTCGAAGCCTGAGCCATATTTTGGAGCCAAATTCTGGCTCTCTGCACGTATTCGCAGTTTTAAGTTACGACTTTTTAAACCCATCATATGCCAAGTACTGAAAGCGGCGTTTGGTCATATTCGTCCCAAACTCCCCTGCAGTTTTCAAAATATCCCAAACTTCCCAATTTCGAGGCCTGAGCCATATTTTGGAGCCAAATTCAGGCTCTCTGTACGTATTCGCAGTTTGAAATTACGACTTTTTATACCCAACATATGCCAAGTACTGAAAGCAGCGTTTGGTCACATTTGTCCCAAACCTCCCTGCAGTTTTCAAAATATCCCAAATATCCCAATTTCGAGGCCTGAGCCATGTTTTGGAAACAAATTCTGGCTCTCTGCACGTATTCGCAGTTGAAAATTACAACTTTTTATACTCAACATATGCCAAGTACTGAAAGCGGCGTTTGGTCACATTTTTCCCAAACCTCCCTCCAGTTTTCAAAATATCCCAAACATCCCAATTTCGAAGCCTGAGCCATATTTTGGAGCCAAATTCTGGCTCTATGCACGTATTCGCAGTTTCATATTACGAATTTTATACCCAACATATGCCAAGTACTGAAAACGGCAGTGAGTCACATTTTGCACAAACTCCCCTGCAGTTTTCAAAATATCCCAAACATCCCAATTTCGAGGCCTGAGCAATATTTTGGAGCCAAATTCTGGCTCTCTGCACGTATTCGCTGTCTTAAATTACGAATTTTTATACCCAACATATGCCAAGTCCCGAAAGCGGCAATTAGTAAGATTTTGCTCGAACTCCTCTGCAGTTTTCAAAATATCCCTAACATCCCAATTTCGAGGCCTGAGCCATATTTTGGAGCCAAATTTTGGCTCTCTGCACGTATTCGCAGTTTTATATTACGAATTTTATACCCAACATATGCCAAGTACTGAAAACGGCAGTGAGTCACATTTTGCACAAACTCCCCTACAGTTTTCAAAATATCCCAAATATTCCAATTTCGAGGCCTGAGCCATATTTTGGAGCCAAATTCTGGCTCTCTGCAAGTATTCGCAGCTTGAAATTGCGACTTTTTTATACCCAACATATGCCAAGTACTGAAAGCGGCGTTTGGTCACATTAATCTCAAACCTCCCTGCATTTTTCAAAATATCCCTAATATCCCAATTTCGAGGCCTGAGCCATATTTTGGAGCCAAATTCAGGCTCTCTATACGTATTCGCAGTTTGAAATTACGTCTTTTTATACCCAACATATGCCAAATACTGAAAGCGGCGTTTGGTCACATTTGTCCCAAACCTCCGTGCAGTTTTCAAAATATCCCTAATATCCCAATTTCGAGGCCTGAGTCATATTTTGGAGCCAAATTCTGGCTCTCTGCACGTATTCGCAGTTTGAAATTTCGACTTTTTATATCCAACATATGCCAAGTACTGAAAGGGCCTTTGGTCATATTTGTCCCAAACTCCCCTGCAGTTTTCAAAATATCCCAAACATCCCAATTTCGAGGCCTGAGCCATATTTTGGAGCCAAATTCTGGCTCTCTGCACGTATTTGCAGTTTGAAATTGCGACTTTTTTATACCCAATATATGCCAAGTGCTGAAAGCGGCATTTGGTCACATTTGTCCCAAATCTCCCTCCAGTTTTCAAAATATCACAAACATCCCAATTTCGAGGCCTGAGCCATATTTTGGAGCCAAATTCTGGCTCTCTACATGTATTCGCAGTTTGATATTACGACTTTTTATACCCAACATATGCCAAGTCCTGAAAGCGGCAGTGAGTCACATTTTGCACAAACTCCCCTGCAGTTTTCGAAATATCCCAAATATCCCAATTTTGAGGCCTGAGCCATATTTTGGAGCTAAATTCTGGCTCTCTGCACGTATTCGCAGTTTTAAGTTACGACTTTTTATACCCAACATATGCCAAGTACTGAAAGTGGCGTTTGGTCACATTTGCCCCAAACCTCCCTCCAGTTTTCAAAATATCCCAAACATCCCAATTTCGAGGCCTGAGCCATATTTTGGAGCCAAATTCAGGCTCTATGCAGGTATTCGCAGTTTGATATTACGACTTTTTATTCACAACATATGCCAAGTCCCGTAAGCGGCAGTGAGTCACATTTTGCACAAACTCCCCTGTAGTTTTCAAAATATCCCAAACATCCCAAATTCGAGGCCTGAGCAATATTTTGGAGCCAAATTCTGGCTCTCTGCACGTATTCGCTGTTTTAAATTGCGACTTTTTGTACCCAACATATGGCAAGTCCTGAAAGCGGCAAGTAGTAAGATTTGCACAAACTCCTCTGCAGTTTTCAAAATATCCCAAACATCCCAATTTCGAGGCCTGAGCCATATTTTGGAGCCAAATTCTGGCTCTCTGCACGTATTTGCAGTTTCATATTCCGAATTTTATACCCAACCTATGCCAAGTACTGAAAGCGGCAGTGAGTCACATTTTGCACAAACTCCTTTGCAGTTTTCGAAAAATTTCAAATATCCCAATTTCGAGGCCTGAGCCATATTTTGGAGCCAAATTCTGGTTCTCTGCACGTATTCGCAGTTTTAAGTTACGACTTTTTATACCCAACATATGCCAAGTACTGAAAGCGGCGTTTGGTCACATTTGTCCCAAACCTCCCTTCAGTTTTCAAAATATCCCAAACATCCCAATTTCGAAGCCTGAGCCATATTTTGGAGCCAAATTCTGGCTCTATGCACGTATTCGCAGTTTGATATTACTACCTTTTATACCCAACATATGCCAAGTACTGGACGCGGCAGTGAGTCACATTTTGCACAAACTCCCCTGCAGTTTTCAAAATATCCCAACCATCCCAATTTCGAGGCCTGAGCAATATTTTGGAGCCAAATTCTGGCTCTCTGCACGTATTCGCTGTTTTAAATTACGAATTTTTATACCCAACATATGCCAAGTCCCGAAAGCGGCAATTAGTAAGATTTTGCTCGAACTCCTCTGCAGTTTTCAAAATATCCCTAACATCCCAATTTCGAGGCCTGAGCCATATTTTGGAGCCAAATTTTGGCTCTCTGCACGTATTCGCAGTTTCATATTACGAATTTTATACCCAACATATGCCAAGTACTGAAAACGGCAGTGAGTCACATTTTGCACAAACTCCCCTACAGTTTTCAAAATATCCCAAATATTCCAATTTCGAGGCCTGAGCCATATTTTGGAGCCAAATTCTGGCTCTCTGCAAGTATTCGCAGCTTGAAATTGCGACTTTTTTATACCCAACATATGCCAAGTACTGAAAGCGGCGTTTGGTCACATTAATCTCAAACCTCCCTGCATTTTTCAAAATATCCCTAATATCCCAATTTCGAGGCCTGAGCCATATTTTGGAGCCAAATTCAGGCTCTCTATACGTATTCGCAGTTTGAAATTACGACTTTTTATACCCAACATATGCCAAATACTGAAAGCGGCGTTTGGTCACATTTGTCCCAAACCTCCGTGCAGTTTTCAAAATATCCCTAATATCCCAATTTCGAGGCCTGAGTCATATTTTGGAGCCAAATTCTGGCTCTCTGCACGTATTCGCAGTTTGAAATTTCGACTTTTTATATCCAACATATGCCAAGTACTGAAAGGGCCTTTGGTCATATTTGTCCCAAACTCCCCTGCAGTTTTCAAAATATCCCAAACATCCCAATTTCGAGGCCTGAGCCATATTTTGGAGCCAAATTCTGGCTCTCTGCACGTATTTGCAGTTTGAAATTGCGACTTTTTTATACCCAATATATGCCAAGTGCTGAAAGCGGCATTTGGTCACATTTGTCCCAAATCTCCCTCCAGTTTTCAAAATATCACAAACATCCCAATTTCGAGGCCTGAGCCATATTTTGGAGCCAAATTCTGGCTCTCTACATGTATTCGCAGTTTGATATTACGACTTTTTATACCCAACATATGCCAAGTCCTGAAAGTTGCAGTGAGTCACATTTTGCACAAACTCCCCTGCAGTTTTCGAAATATCCCAAATATCCCAATTTCGAGGCCTGAGCCATATTTTGGAGCCAAATTCAGGCTCTCTGTACGTATTCGCAGTTTGAAGTTACGACTTTTTATACCCAACATATGCTATGTACTGAAAGCGGCGTTTGGTCACATTTGTCCCAAACCTCCCTCCAGTTTTCAAAATATCCCAAACATCCCAATTTCGAGGCCTGAGCCATATTTTGGAGCCAAATTCAGGCTCTATGCAGGTATTCGCAGTTTGATATTACGACTTTTTATACCAAACATATGCCAAGTCCTGAAAGCGGCAGTGAGTCACATTTTGCACAAACTCCCCTGCAGTTTTCGAAATATCCCAAATATCCCAATTTTGAGGCCTGAGCCATATTTTGGAGCTAAATTCTGGCTCTCTGCACGTATTCGCAGTTTTAAGTTACGACTTTTTATACCCAACATATGCCAAGTACTGAAAGTGGCGTTTGGTCACATTTGCCCCAAACCTCCCTCCAGTTTTCAAAATATCCCAAACATCCCAATTTCGAGGCCTGAGCCATATTTTGGAGCCAAATTCAGGCTCTATGCAGGTATTCGCAGTTTGATATTACGACTTTTTATACACAACATATGCCAAGTCCCGTAAGCGGCAGTGAGTCACATTTTGCACAAACTCCCCTGCAGTTTTCAAAATATCCCAAACATCCCAAATTCGAGGCCTGAGCAATATTTTGGAGCCAAATTCTGGCTCTCTGCACGTATTCGCTGTTTTAAATTGCGACTTTTTGTACCCAACATATGGCAAGTCCTGAAAGCGGCAAGTAGTAAGATTTGCACAAACTCCTCTGCAGTTTTCAAAATATCCCAAACATCCCAATTTCGAGGCCTGAGCCATATTTTGGAGCCAAATTCTGGCTCTCTGCACGTATTTGCAGTTTCATATTACGAATTTTATACCCAACCTATGCCAAGTACTGAAAGCGGCAGTGAGTCACATTTTGCACAAACTCCTTTGCAGTTTTCGAAAAATTTCAAATATCCCAATTTCGAGGCCTGAGCCATATTTTGGAGCCAAATTCTGGTTCTCTGCACGTATTCGCAGTTTTAAGTTACGACTTTTTATACCCAACATATGCCAAGTACTGAAAGCGGCGTTTGGTCACATTTGTCCCAAACCTCCCTTCAGTTTTCAAAATATCCCAAACATCCCAATTTCGAAGCCTGAGCCATATTTTGGAGCCAAATTCTGGCTCTATGCACGTATTCGCAGTTTGATATTACTACCTTTTATACCCAACATATGCCAAGTACTGGACGCGGCAGTGAGTCACATTTTGCACAAACTCCCCTGCAGTTTTCAAAATATCCCAAACATCCCAATTTCGAGGCCTGAGCAATATTTTGGAGCCAAATTCTGGCTCTCTGCACGTATTCGCTGTTTTAAATTACGAATTTTTATACCCAACATATGCCAAGTCCCGAAAGCGGCAATTAGTAAGATTTTGCTCGAACTCCTCTGCAGTTTTCAAAATATCCCTAACATCCCAATTTCGAGGCCTGAGCCATATTTTGGAGCCAAATTTTGGCTCTCTGCACGTATTCGCAGTTTCATATTACGAATTTTATACCCAACATATGCCAAGTACTGAAAACGGCAGTGAGTCACATTTTGCACAAACTCCCCTACAGTTTTCAAAATATCCCAAATATTCCAATTTCGAGGCCTGAGCCATATTTTGGAGCCAAATTCTGGCTCTCTGCAAGTATTCGCAGTTTGAAATTGCGACTTTTTTATACCCAACATATGCCAAGTACTGAAAGCGGCGTTTGGTCACATTTGTCTCAAACCTCCCTGCATTTTTCAAAATATCCCTAATATCCCAATTTCGAGGCCTGAGCCATATTTTGGAGCCAAATTCAGGCTCTCTATACGTATTCGCAGTTTGAAATTACGACTTTTTATACCCAACATATGCCAAATACTGAAAGCGGCGTTTGGTCACATTTGTCCCAAACCTCCGTGCAGTTTTCAAAATATCCCTAATATCCCAATTTCGAGGCCTGAGTCATATTTTGGAGCCAAATTCTGGCTCTCTGCACCTATTCGCAGTTTG
Source organism: Procambarus clarkii (assembly GCF_040958095.1). Taxonomy (NCBI): domain Eukaryota; kingdom Metazoa; phylum Arthropoda; class Malacostraca; order Decapoda; family Cambaridae; genus Procambarus; species Procambarus clarkii. The sequence goes on from NW_027189446.1 coordinate 87,793, forward strand.
AAATTTCGACTTTTTATATCCAACATATGCCAAGTACAGAAAGGGCCTTTGGTCATATTTGTCCCAAACTCCCCTGCAGTTTTCAAAATATCCCAAACATCCCAATTTCGAGGCCTGAGCCATATTTTGGAGCCAAATTCTGGCTCTCTGCACGTATTTGCAGTTTGAAATTGCGACTTTTTTATACCCAATATATGCCAAGTGCTGAAAGCGGCATTTGGTCACATTTGTCCCAAATCTCCCTCCAGTTTTCAAAATATCACAAACATCCCAATTTCGAGGCCTGAGCCATATTTTGGAGCCAAATTCTGGCTCTCTACATGTATTCGCAGTTTGATATTACGACTTTTTATACCCAACATATGCCAAGTCCTGAAAGTGGCAGTGAGTCACATTTTGCACAAACTCCCCTGCAGTTTTCGAAATATCCCAAATATCCCAATTTCGAGGCCTGAGCCATATTTTGGAGCCAAATTCAGGCTCTCTGTACGTATTCGCAGTTTGAAGTTACGCCTTTTTATACCCAACATATGCAATGTACTGAAAGCGGCGTTTGGTCACATTTGTCCCAAACCTCCCTCCAGTTTTCAAAATATCCCAAACATCCCAATTTCGAAGCCTGAGCCATATTTTGGAGCCAAATTCTGGCTCTATGCACGTATTCGCAGTTTGATATTACTACCTTTTATACCCAAAATATGCCAAGTACTGGACGCGGCAGTGAGTCACATTTTGCACAAACTCCCCTGCAGTTTTCAAAATATAACAAACATCCCAATTTCGAGGCCTGAGCAATATTTTGGAGCCAAATTCTGGCTCTCTGCACGTATTCGCTGTTTTAAATTACGAATTTTTATACCCAACATATGCCAAGTCCCGAAAGCGGCAATTAGTAAGATTTTGCTCGAACTCCTCTGCAGTTTTCAAAATATACCTAACATCCCAATTTCGAGGCCTGAGCCATATTTTGGAGCCAAATTTTGGCTCTCTGCACGTATTCGCAGTTTCATATTACGAATTTTATACCCAACATATGCCAAGTACTGAAAACGGCAGTGAGTCACATTTTGCACAAACTCCCCTACAGTTTTCAAAATATCCCAAATATTCCAATTTCGAGGCCTGAGCCATATTTTGGAGCCAAATTCTGGCTCTCTGCAAGTATTCGCAGTTTGAAATTGCGACTTTTTATACCCAACATATGCCAAGTCCTGAAAGCCGCAATGAGTCACATTTTGCACAAACTCCTTTGCAGTTTTCGAAAATTCCCAAATATCCCAATTTCGAGGCCTGAGCCATATTTTGGAGCCAAATTCAGGCTCTATGCAGGTATTCGCAGTTTGATATTACGACTTTTTTTACCCAACATATGCCAAGTACTGAAACCGGCGTTTGGTCACATTTGTCCCAAACCTCCCTCCAGTTTTCAAAATATCCCAAACATCCCAATTTCGAGGCCTGAGTCATATTTTGGAGCCAAATTCTGGCTCTATGCAAGTATTCGCAGTTTGATATTACGACTTTTTATACCAAACATATGCCAAGTCCTGAAAGCGGCAGTGAGTCACATTTTGCACAAACTCCCCTGCAGTTTTCGAAATATCCCAAATATCCCAATTTTGAGGCCTGAGCCATATTTTGGAGCTAAATTCTGGCTCTCTGCACGTATTCGCAGTTTTAAGTTACGACTTTTTATAACCAACATATGCCAAGTACTGAAAGTGGCGTTTGGTCACATTTGCCCCAAACCTCCCTCCAGTTTTCAAAATATCCCAAACATCCCAATTTCGAGGCCTGAGCCATATTTTGGAGCCAAATTCTGTCTCTATGCACGTATTCGCAGTTTGATATTACTACTTTTTATACCCAACATATGCCAAGTCCCGTAAGCGGCAGTGAGTCACATTTTGCACAAACTCCCCTGCAGTTTTCAAAATATCCCAAACATCCCAAATTCGAGGCCTGAGCAATATTTTGGAGCCAAATTCTGGCTCTCTGCACGTATTCGCTGTTTTAAATTACGACTTTTTATACCCAACATATGGCAAGTCCTGAAAGCGGCAAGTAGTAAGATTTGCACAAACTCCTCTGCAGTTTTCAAAATATCCCAAACATCCCAATTTCGAGGCCTGAGCCATATTTTGGAGCCAAATTCTGGCTCTCTGCACGTATTTGCAGTTTCATATTACGAATTTTATTCCCAACATATGCCAAGTACTGAAAGCGGCAGTGAGACACATTTTGCACAAACTCCTTTGCAGTTTTCGAAAAATCCCAAATATCCCAATTTCGAGGCCTGAGCCATATTTTGGAGCCAAATTCTGGTTCTCTGCACGTATTCGCAGTTTGAAGTTACGACTTTTTATACCCAACATATGCTAAGTACTGAAAGCGGTGTTTGGTCACATTTGTCCCAAACCTCCCTCCCTCCAGTTTTCAAAATATCCCAAACATCCCAATTTCGAGGTGTGAGCCATATTTTGGAGCCAAATTCAGGCTCTATGCAGGTATTCGCAGTTTGATATTACGACTTTTTATACCCAACATATGCCAAGTCCTGAAAGCCGCAATGAGTCACATTTTGCACAAACTCCTTTGCAGTTTTCGAAAAATCCCAAATATCCCAATTTCGAGGCCTGAGCTATATTTTGCAACCAAATTCTGGCTCTCTGCATGTATTCGCAGTTTGATATTACGACTTTTTATACCCAACATATGCCAAGTACTGAAAGCGGCAGTGAGTCACATTTGCACAAACTTCCCTGCAGTTTTCAAAATATCCCAAACATCCAAATTTCGAGGCCTGAGCCATATTTTGCAACCAAATTCTGGCTCTCTGCATGTATTCGCAGTTTTAAATTACGAATTTTTATACCCAACATATGCCAAGTCCTGAAAGCGGCAGTGAGACACATTTTGCACAAACTCCCCTGCAGTTTTCGAAATATCCCAAATATCCCAATTTCGAGGCCTGAGCCATATTTTGGAGCCAAATTCAGGCTCTCTGTACGTATTCGCAGTTTGATATTACGACTTTTTATACCCAACATATGCCAAGTACTGAAAGCGGCGTTTGGTCACATTTGTCCCAAACCTCCCTCCAGTTTTCAAAATATCCCAAACATCCCAATTTCGAGGCCTGAGCCATATTTTGGAGCCAAATTCTGGCTCTATGCACGTATTCGCAGTTTGATATTACGACCTTTTATACCCAACATATGCCAAGTCCTGAAAGCGGCAATGAGTCACATTTTGCACAAACTTCCCTGCAGTTTTCGAAAAATCCCAAATATCCCAATTTCGAGGCCTGAGCCATATTTTGGAGCCAAATTCTGGCTCTATGCACGTATTCGCAGTTTGATATTACGACTTTTTATACCCAACATATGCCAAGTCCTGAAAGCCGCAATGAGTCACATTTTGCACAAACTCCTTTGCAGTTTTCGAAAAATCCCAAATATCCCAATTTCGAGGCCTGAGCCATATTTTGGAGCCAAATTTTGGCTCTCTGCTCGTATTCGCAGTTTGAAATTGCATCTTTTTTATACCCAACATATGCCAACTACTGAAAGCGGCGTTTGGTCACATTTGTCTCAAACCTCCCTGCAGTTTTCAAAATATCCCTAATATCCCAATTTCGAGGCCTGAGCCATATTTTGGAGCCAAATTCAGGCTCTCTATACGTATTCCCAGTTTGAAATTACGACTTTTTATACCCAAGATATGCCAAATACTGAAAGCGGCGTTTGGTCACATTTGTCCCAAACCTCCCTCCAGTTTTCAAAATATCCCAAACAGCCCAATTTCGAAGCCTGAGCCATATTTTGGAGCCAAATTCTGGCTCTCTGCACGTATTCGCAGTTTTAAGTTACGACTTATTAAACCCATCATATGCCAAGTACTGAAAGCGGCGTTTGGTCATATTTGTCCCAAACTCCCCTGCAGTTTTCAAAATATCCCAAACTTCCCAATTTCGAGGCCTGAGTCATATTTTGGAGCCAAATTCTGGCTCTCTGCATGTATTCGCAGTTTGAAATTATGACTTTTTATACCTAACATATGCCAAGTCCTGAAAGCGGCAGTGATTCACATTTTGCACAAACTCCCCTGCAGTTTTCGAAAAATCCCAAATATCCCAATTTCGAGGCCTGAGCCATATTTTGGAGCCAAATTCTGGCTCTATGCACGTATTCGCAGTTTGATATTACGACTTTTTATACCCAACATATGCCAAGTCCTGAAAGCCGCAATGAGTCACATTTTGCACAAACTCCTTTGCAGTTTTCGAAAAATCCCAAATATCCCAATTTCGAGGCCTGAGCCATATTTTGGAGCCAAATTTTGGCTCTCTGCTCGTATTCGCAGTTTGAAATTGCATCTTTTTTATACCCAACATATGCCAACTACTGAAAGCGGCGTTTGGTCACATTTGTCTCAAACCTCCCTGCAGTTTTTAAAATATCCCTAATATCCCAATTTCGAGGCCTGAGCCATATTTTGGAGCCAAATTCAGGCTCTCTATACGTATTCGCAGTTTGAAATTACGACTTTTTATACCCAACATATGCCAAGTACTGAAAGCAGCGTTTGGTCACATTTGTCCCAAACCTCCCTGCAGTTTTCAAAATATCCCAAATATCCCAATTTCGAGGCCTGAGCCCTATTTTGGAAACAAATTCTGGCTCTCTGCACGTATTCGCAGTTGAAAATTACAACTTTTTATACTCAACATATGCCAAGTACTGAAAGCGGCGTTTGGTCACATTTTTCCCAAACCTCCCTCCAGTTTTCAAAATATCCCAAACATCCCAATTTCGAAGCCTGAGCCATATTTTGGAGCCAAATTCTGGCTCTATGCACGTATTCGCAGTTTGATATTACTACCTTTTATACCCAACATATGCCAAGTACTGGACGCGGCAGTGAGTCACATTTTGCACAAACTCCCCTGCAGTTTTCAAAATATCCCAAACATCCCAATTTCGAGGCCTGAGCAATATTTTGGAGCCAAATTCTGGCTCTCTGCACGTATTCGCTGTTTTAAATTACGAATTTTTATACCCAACATATGCCAAGTCCCGAAAGCGGCAATTAGGAAGATTTTGCTCGAACTCCTCTGCAGTTTTCAAAATATCCCTAACATCCCAATTTCGAGGCCTGAGCCATATTTTGGAGCCAAATTTTGGCTCTCTGCACGTATTCGCAGTTTCATATTACGAATTTTATACCCAACATATGCCAAGTACTGAAAACGACAGTGAGTCACATTTTGCACAAACTCCCCTACAGTTTTCAAAATATCCCAAATATTCCAATTTCGAGGCCTGAGCCATATTTTGGAGCCAAATTCTGGCTCTCTGCAAGTATTCGCAGTTTGAAATTGCGACTTTTTTATACCCAACATATGCCAAGTACTGAAAGCGGCGTTTGGTCACATTTGTCTCAAACCTCCCTGCATTTTTCAAAATATCCCTAATATCCCAATTTCGAGGCCTGAGCCATATTTTGGAGCCAAATTCAGGCTCTCTATACGTATTCGCAGTTTGAAATTACGACTTTTTATACCAAACATATGCCAAATACTGAAAGCGGCGTTTGGTCACATTTGTCCCAAACCTCCGTGCAGTTTTCAAAATATCCCTAATATCCCAATTTCGAGGCCTGAGTCATATTTTGGAGCCAAATTCTGGCTCTCTGCACCTATTCGCAGTTTGAAATTTCGACTTTTTATATCCAACATATGCCAAGTACTGAAAGGGCCTTTGGTCATATTTGTCCCAAACTCCCCTGCAGTTTTCAAAATATCCCAAACATCCCAATTTCGAGGCCTGAGCCATATTTTGGAGCCAAATTCTGGCTCTCTGCACGTATTTGCAGTTTGAAATGCGACTTTTTTATACCCAATATATGCCAAGTGCTGAAAGCGGCATTTGGTCACATTTGTCCCAAATCTCCCTCCAGTTTTCAAAATATCACAAACATCCCAATTTCGAGGCCTGAGCCATATTTTGGAGCCAAATTCTGGCTCTCTACATGTATTCGCAGTTTGATATTACGACTTTTTATACCCAACATATGCCAAGTCCTGAAAGTGGCAGTGAGTCACATTTTGCACAAACTCCCCTGCAGTTTTCGAAATATCCCAAATATCCCAATTTCGAGGCTGAGCCATATTTTGGAGCCAAATTCAGGCTCTCTGTACGTATTCGCAGTTTGAAGTTACGACTTTTTATACCCAACATATGCTATGTACTGAAAGCAGGGTTTGGTCACATTTGTCCCAAACCTCCCTCCAGTTTTCAAAATATCCCAAACATCCCAATTTCGAGGCCTGAGCCATATTTTGGAGCCAAATTCAGGCTCTATGCAGGTATTCGCAGTTTGATATTACGACTTTTTATACCCAACATATGCCAAGTCCTGAAAACCGCAATGAGTCACATTTTGCACAAACTCCTTTGCAGTTTTCGAAAAATCCCAAATATCCCAATTTCGAGGCCTGAGCCATATTTTGGAGCCAAATTCTGGCTCTCTGCACGTATTCGCAGTTTGATATTACTACTTTTTATACCCAACATATGCCAAGTCCCGTAAGCGGCAGTGAGTCACATTTTGCACAAACTCCCCTGCAGTTTTCAAAATATCCCAAACATCCCAAATTCGAGGCCTGAGCAATATTTTGGAGCCAAATTCTGGCTCTCTGCACGTATTCGCTGTTTTAAATTACGACTTTTTATACCCAACATATGGCAAGTCCTGAAAGCGGCAAGTAGTAAGATTTGCACAAACTCCTCTGCAGTTTTCAAAATATCCCAAACATCCCAATTTCGAGGCCTGAGCCATATTTTGGAGCCAAATTCTGGCTCTCTGCACGTATTTGCAGTTTCATATTACGAATTTTATACCCAACATATGCCAAGTACTGAAAGCGGCAGTGAGTCACATTTTGCACAAACTCCTTTGCAGTTTTCGAAAAATCCCAAATATCCCAATTTCGAGGCCTGAGCCATATTTTGGAGCCAAATTCTGGTTCTCTGCACGTATTCGCAGTTTTAAGTTACGACTTTTTATACCCAACATATGCCAAGTACTGAAAGCGGCGTTTGGTCACATTTGTCCCAAACCTCCCTCCAGTTTTCAAAATATCCCAAACATCCCAATTTCGAGGCCTGAGTCATATTTTGGAGCCAAATTCTGGCTCTATGCAAGTATTCGCAGTTTGATATTACGACTTTTTATACCAAACATATGCCAAACTCATATGCCTGAAAGCGGCAGTGAGTCACATTAAGTTACGACTTTTTATACCCAACATATGCCAAGTACTGAAAGCGGCGTTTGGTCACATTTGTCCCAAACCTCCCTCCAGTTTTCAAAATATCCCAAACATCCCAATTTTGAGGCCTGAGCCATATTTTGGAGCCAAATTCTGTCTCTATGCACGTATTCGCAGTTTGATATTACGACTTTTTATACCCAACATATGCCAAGTCCCGTAAGCGGCAGTGAGTCACATTTTGCACAAACTCCCCTGCAGTTTTCAAAATATCCCAAACATCCCAAATTCGAGGCCTGAGCAATATTTTGGAGCCAAATTCTGGCTCTCTGCACGTATTCGCTGTTTTAAATTACGACTTTTTATACCCAACATATGCCAAGTCCTGAAAGCGGCAAGTAGTAAGATTTGCACAAACTCCTCTGCAGTTTTCAAAATATCCCAAACATCCCAATTTCGAGGCCTGAGCCATATTTTGGAGCCAAATTCTGGCTCTATGCAAGTATTCGCAGTTTGATATTACGACTTTTTATACCAAACATATGCCAAGTCCCGTAAGCGGCAGTGAGTCACATTTTGCACAAACTCCCCTGCAGTTTTCAAAATATCCCAAACATCCCAAATTCGAGGCCTGAGCAATATTTTGGAGCCAAATTCTGGCTCTCTGCACGTATTCGCTGTTTTAAATTACGACTTTTTATACCCAACATATGCCAAGTCCTGAAAGCGGCAAGTAGTAAGATTTGCACAAACTCCCCTGCAGTTTTCAAAATATCCCAAATATCCCAATTTCGAGGCCTGAGCCATATTTTGGAGCCAAATTCAGGCTCTCTGTACGTATTCGCAGTTTGATATTACGACTTTTTATACCCAACATATGCCAAGTACTGAAAGCGGCGTTTGGTCACATTTGTCCCAAACCTCCCTCCAGTTTTCAAAATATCCCAAACATCCCAATTTCGAGGCCTGAGCAATATTTTGGAGCCAAATTCTGGCTCTCTGCACGTATTCGCTGTTTTAAATTACGACTTTTTATACCCAACATATGCCAAGTCCTGAAAGCGGCAATGAGTCACATTTTGCACAAACTCCCCTGCAGTTTTCGAAAAATCCCAAATATCCCAATTTCGAGGCCTGAGCCATATTTTGGAGCCAAATTCTGGCTCAATGCACGTATTCGCAGTTTGATATTACGACTTTTTATACCTTTATACCTCCCTTTTTATATGAAAGGGAGCCGGTCGGCCGAGCGGACAGCACGCGGGACTTGTGAGCCTGTGGTCCTGGGTTCGATCCCAGGCGCCGGCGAGAAACAATGGGCAGAGTTTCTTTCACCCTATGCCCCTGTTACCTAGCAGTAAAATAGGTACCTGGGTGTTAGTCAGCTGTCACGGGCTGCTTCCTGGGGGTGGAGGCCTGGTCGAGGACCGGGCCGCGGGGACACTAAAAAGCCCCGAAATCATCTCAAGATAACCTCAAGATAACCCAACATATGCCAAGTCCTGAAAGCCTCAATGAGTCACATTTTGCACAAACTCCTTTGCAGTTTTCGAAAAATCCCAAATATCCCAATTTCGAGGCCTGAGCCATATTTTGGAGCCAAATTTTGGCTCTCTGCTCGTATTCGCAGTTTGAAATTGCGACTTTTTTATACCCAATATATGCCAACTACTGAAAGTGGTGTTTGGTCACATATGTCCCAAACCTCCGTGCAGTTTTCAAAATATCCCTAATATCCCAATTTCGAGGCCTGAGCCATATTTTGGAGCTAAATTCTGGCTCTCTGCACGTATTCGCAGTTTTAAGTTACGACTTTTTATACCCAACATATGCCAAGTACTGAAAGTGGCGTTTGGTCACATTTGCCCCAAACCTCCCTCCAGTTTTCAAAATATCCCAAACATCCCAATTTCGAGGCCTGAGCCATATTTTGGAGCCAAATTCTGTCTCTATGCACGTATTCGCAGTTTGATATTACTACTTTTTATACCCAACATATGCCAAGTCCCGTAAGCGGCAGTGAGTCACATTTTGCACAAACTCCCCTGCAGTTTTCAAAATATCCCAAACATCCCAAATTCGAGGCCTGAGCAATATTTTGGAGCCAAATTCTGGCTCTCTGCACGTATTCGCTGTTTTAAATTACGACTTTTTATACCCAACATATGCCAAGTCCTGAAAGCGGCAAGTAGTAAGATTTGCACAAACTCCTCTGCAGTTTTCAAAATATCCCAAACATCCCAATTTCGAGGCCTGAGCCATATTTTGGAGCCAAATTCTGGCTCTCTGCACGTATTTGCAGTTTCATATTACGAATTTTATACCCAACATATGCCAAGTACTGAAAGCGGCAGTGAGTCACATTTTGCACAAACTCCTTTGCAGTTTTCGAAAAATCCCAAATATCCCAATTTCGAGGCCTGAGCCATATTTTGGAGCCAAATTCTGGCTCTCTGCACGTATTCGCAGTTTTAAGTTACGACTTTTTATACCCAACATATGCCAAGTACTGAAAGCGGCGTTTGGTCACATTTGTCCCAAACCTCCCTCCAGTTTTCAAAATATCCCAAACATCCCAATTTCGAGGCCTGAGTCATATTTTGGAGCCAAATTCTGGCTCTATGCAAGTATTCGCAGTTTGATATTACGACTTTTTATACCAAACATATGCCAAACTCATATGCCTGAAAGCGGCACTGAGTCACATTAAGTTACGACTTTTTATAAACAACATATGCCAAGTACTGAAAGAGGCGTTTGGTCACATTTGTCCCAAACCTCACTCCAGTTTTCAAAATATCCCAAACATCCCAATTTTGAGGCCTGAGCCATATTTTGGAGCCAAATTCTGTCTCTATGCACGTATTCGCAGTTTGATATTACGACTTTTTATACCCAACATATGCCAAGTCCCGTAAGCGGCAGTGAGTCACATTTTGCACAAACTCCCATGCAGTTTTCGAAATATCCCAAATATTCCGATTTCGAGGCCTGAGCCATATTTTGGAGCCAAATTCTGGCTCTCTGCACGTATTCGCAGTTTGAAATTGCGACTTTTTTATACCCAATATATGCCAACTACTGAAAGTGGTGTTTGGTCACATATGTCCCAAACCTCCGTGCAGTTTTCAAAATATCCCTAATATCCCAATTTCGAGGCCTGAGCCATATTTTGGAGCCAAATTCTGGCTCTCTGCACGTATTCGCAGTTTTAAGTTACGACTTTTTATACCCAACATATGCCAAGTATTGAAAGCGGCGTTTGGTCACATTTGTCCCAAACCTCCCTCCAGTTTTCAAAATATCCCAAACATCCCAATTTCCAGGCCTGAGCCATATTTTGGAGCCAAATTCTGGCTCTATGCACGTATTCGCAGTTTTATATTACGACTTTTTATACCCAACATATGCCAAGTCCTGAAAGCGGCAGTGAGTCACATTTTGCACAAACTCCCCTGCAGTTTTCGAAATATCCCAAATATCCCAATTTCGAGGCCTGAGCCATATTTTGGAGCCAAATTTTGGCTCTCTGCTCGTATTCGCAGTTTGAAATTGGGACTTTTTTTTACCCAACATATGCCAAGTGCTGAAAGCGGCGTTTGGTCACATTTGTCCCAAATATCCCTCCAGTTTTCAAAATATCACAAACATCAAAATTTCGAGGCCTGAGCCATATATTGGAGCAAAATTCTGGCTCTCTACATGTATTCGCAGTTTGATATTACGACTTTTTATACCCAACATATGCCAAGTCCTGAAAGCGGCAGTGAGTCACATTTTGCACAAACTCCCCTGCAGTTTTCGAAATATCCCAAATATACCAATTTCGAGGCCTGAGCCAAATTCTGGAGCCAAATTCAGGCTCTCTGTACGTATTCGCAGTTTGAAGTTACGACTTTTTATACCCAACATATGCGAAGTACTGAAAGCGGCGTTTGGTCACATTTGTCCCAAACCTCCCTCCAGTTTTCAAAATATCCAAAACATCCCAATTTCGAGGCCTGAGCCATATTTTGGAGCCAAATTCTGGCTCTATGCAAGTATTCGCAGTTTGATATTACGACTTTTTATACCCAACATATGCCAAGTCCTGAAAGCCGCAATGAGTCACATTTTGCACAAACTCCTTTGCAGTTTTCGAAAAATCCCAAATATCCCAATTTCGAGGCCTGAGCTATATTTTGGAGCCAAATTTTGGCTCTCTGCTCGTATTCGCAGTTTGAAATTGCGACTTTTTTATACCCAACATATGCCAACTACTGAAAGCGGCGTTTGGTCACATTTGTCCCAAACCTCCCTCCAGTTTTCAAAATATCCCAAACATCCCAATTTTGAGGCCTGAGTCATATTTTGGAGCCAAATTCTGGCTCTATGCAAGTATTCGCAGTTTGATATTACGACTTTTTATACCAAACATATGCCAAGTCCTGAAAGCGGCAGTGAGTCACATTTTGCACAAACTCCCCTGCAGTTTTCGAAATATCCCAAATATCCCAATTTTGAGGCCTGAGCCATATTTTGGAGCTTAATTCTGGCTCTCTGCACGTATTCGCAGTTTTAAGTTACGACTTTTTATACCCAACATATGCCAAGTACTGAAAGCGGCGTTTGGTCACATTTGCCCCAAACCTCCCTCCAGTTTTCAAAATATCCCAAACATCCCAATTTCGAGGCCTGAGCCATATTTTGGAGCCAAATTCTGTCTCTATGCACGTATTCGCAGTTTGATATTACGACTTTTTATACCCAACATATGCCAAGTCCCGTAAGCGGCAGTGAGTCACATTTTGCACAAACTCCCCTGCAGTTTTCAAAATATCCCAAACATCCCAAATTCGAGGCCTGAGCAATATTTTGGAGCCAAATTCTGGCTCTCTGCACGTATTCGCTGTTTTAAATTACGACTTTTTATACCCAACATATGCCAAGTCCTGAAAGCGGCAAGTAGTAAGATTTGCACAAACTCCTCTGCAGTTTTCAAAATATCCCAAACATCCCAATTTCGAGGCCTGAGCCATATTTTGGAGCCAAATTCTGGCTCTATGCAAGTATTCGCAGTTTGATATTACGACTTTTTATACCAAACATATGCCAAGTCCCGTAAGCGGCAGTGAGTCACATTTTGCACAAACTCCCCTGCAGTTTTCAAAATATCCCAAACATCCCAAATTCGAGGCCTGAGCAATATTTTGGAGTCAAATTCTGGCTCTCTGCACGTATTCGCTGTTTTAAATTACGACTTTTTATACCCAACATATGCCAAGTCCTGAAAGCGGCAAGTAGTAAGATTTGCACAAACTCCCCTGCAGTTTTCAAAATATCCCAAATATCCCAATTTCGAGGCCTGAGCCATATTTTGGAGCCAAATTCAGGCTCTCTGTACGTATTCGCAGTTTGATATTACGACTTTTTATACCCAACATATGCCAAGTACTGAAAGCGGCGTTTGGTCACATTTGTCCCAAACCTCCCTCCAGTTTTCAAAATATCCCAAACATCCCAATTTCGAGGCCTGAGCCATATTTTGGAGCCATATTCTGGCTCTGTGCACGTATTCGCAGTTTGATATTACGACTTTTTATACCCAACATATGCCAAGTCCTGAAAGCGGCAATGAGTCACATTTTGCACAAACTCCCCTGCAGTTTTCGAAAAATCCCAAATATCCCAATTTCGAGGCCTGAGCCATATTTTGGAGCCAAATTCTGGCTCTATGCACGTATTCGCAGTTTGATATTACGACTTTTTATACCCAACATATGCCAAGTCCTGAAAGCCGCAATGAGTCACATTTTGCACAAACTCCTTTGCAGTTTTCGAAAAATCCCAAATATCCCAATTTCGAGGCCTGAGCCATATTTTGAAGCCAAATTTTGGCTCTCTGCTCGTATTCGCAGTTTGAAATTGCGACTTTTTTATACCCAACATATGCCAACTACTGAAAGCGGCCTTTGGTCACATTTGTCTCAAACCTCCCTGCAGTTTTCAAAATATCCCTAATATCCCAATTTCGAGGCCTGAGCCATATTTTGGAGCCAAATTCAGGCTCTCTTTACGTATTCGCAGTTTGAAATTACGGCTTTTTATCCCCAACATATTCCAAATACTGAAAGCGGCGTTTGGTCACATTTGTCCCAAACCTCCCTCCAGTTTTCAAAATATCCCAAACATCCCAATTTCGAAGCCTGAGCCATATTTTGGAGCCAAATTCTGGCTCAATGCACGTTTTCGCAGTTTGATATTACGACTTTTTATACCCAACATATGCCAAGTCCTGAAAGCGGCAGTGAGTCAAATTTTGCACAAACTCCCATGCAGTTTTCGAAATATCCCAAATATTCCGATTTCGAGGCCTGAGCCAAATTTTGGAGCCAAATTCTGGCTCTCTGCACGTATTCGCAGTTTGAAATTGCGACTTTTTTATACCCAATATATGCCAACTACTGAAAGTGGTGTTTGGTCACATATGTCCCAAACCTCCGTGCAGTTTTCAAAATATCCCTAATATCCCAATTTCGAGGCCTGAGCCATATTTTGGAGCTAAATTCTGGCTCTCTGCACGTATTCGCAGTTTTAAGTTACGACTTTTTATACCCAACATATGCCAAGTACTGAAAGTGGCGTTTGGTCACATTTGCCCCAAACCTCCCTCCAGTTTTCAAAATATCCCAAACATCCCAATTTCGAGGCCTGAGCCATATTTTGGAGCCAAATTCTGTCTCTATGCACGTATTCGCAGTTTGATATTACTACTTTTTATACCCAACATATGCCAAGTCCCGTAAGCGGCAGTGAGTCACATTTTGCACAAACTCCCCTGCAGTTTTCAAAATATCCCAAACATCCCAAATTCGAGGCCTGAGCAATATTTTGGAGCCAAATTCTGGCTCTCTGCACGTATTCGCTGTTTTAAATTACGACTTTTTATACCCAACATATGCCAAGTCCTGAAAGCGGCAAGTAGTAAGATTTGCACAAACTCCTCTGCAGTTTTCAAAATATCCCAAACATCCCAATTTCGAGGCCTGAGCCATATTTTGGAGCCAAATTCTGGCTCTCTGCACGTATTTGCAGTTTCATATTACGAATTTTATACCCAACATATGCCAAGTACTGAAAGTGGCAGTGAGTCACATTTTGCACAAACTCCTTTGCAGTTTTCGAAAAATCCCAAATATCCCAATTTCGAGGCCTGAGCCATATTTTGGAGCCAAATTCTGGCTCTCTGCACGTATTCGCAGTTTGAAATTGCGACTTTTTTATACCCAATATATGCCAACTACTGAAAGTGGTGTTTGGTCACATATGTCCCAAACCTCCGTGCAGTTTTCAAAATATCCCTAATATCCCAATTTCGAGGCCTGAACCATATTTTGGAGCCAAATTCTGGCTCTCTGCACGTATTCGCAGTTTTAAGTTACGACTTTTTATACCCAACATATGCCAAGTATTGAAAGCGGCGTTTGGTCACATTTGTCCCAAACCTCCCTCCAGTTTTCAAAATATCCCAAACATCCCAATTTCCAGGCCTGAGCCATATTTTGGAGCCAAATTCTGGCTCTATGCACGTATTCGCAGTTTTATATTACGACTTTTTATACCCAACATATGCCAAGTCCTGAAAGCGGCAGTGAGTCACATTTTGCACAAACTCCCCTGCAGTTTTCGAAATATCCCAAATATCCCAATTTCGAGGCCTGAGCCATATTTTGGAGCCAAATTTTGGCTCTCTGCTCGTATTCGCAGTTTGAAATTGGGACTTTTTTTTACCCAACATATGCCAAGTGCTGAAAGCGGCGTTTGGTCACATTTGTCCCAAATATCCCTCCAGTTGTCAAAATATCACAAACATCAAAATTTCGAGGCCTGAGCCATATATTGGAGCAAAATTCTGGCTCTCTACATGTATTCGCAGTTTGATATTACGACTTTTTATACCCAACATATGCCAAGTCCTGAAAGCGGCAGTGAGTCATATTTTGCACAAACTCCCCTGCAGTTTTCGAAATATCCCAAATATACCAATTTCGAGGCCTGAGCCATATTCTGGAGCCAAATTCAGGCTCTCTGTACGTATTCGCAGTTTGAAGTTACGACTTTTTATACCCAACATATGCGAAGTACTGAAAGCGGCGTTTGGTCACATTTGTCCCAAACCTCCCTCCAGTTTTCAAAATATCCAAAACATCCCAATTTCGAGGCCTGAGCCATATTTTGGAGCCAAATTCTGGCTCTATGCACGTATTCGCAGTTTGATATTACGACTTTTTATACCCAACATATGCCAAGTACTGAAAGCGGCAGTGAGTCACATTTTGCACAAACTCCTTTGCAGTTTTCGAAAAATCCCAAATATCCCAATTTCGAGGCCTGAGCCATATTTTGGAGCCAAATTCTGGCTCTCTGCACGTATTCGCAGTTTTAAGTTACGACTTTTTATACCCAACATATGCCAAGTACTGAAAGCGGCGTTTGGTCACATTTGTCCCAAACCTCCCTCCAGTTTTCAAAATATCCCAAACATCCCAATTTCGAGGCCTGAGTCATATTTTGGAGCCAAATTCTGGCTCTATGCAAGTATTCGCAGTTTGATATTACGACTTTTTATACCAAACATATGCCAAACTCATATGCCTGAAAGCGGCACTGAGTCACATTAAGTTACGACTTTTTATAAACAACATATGCCAAGTACTGAAAGAGGCGTTTGGTCACATTTGTCCCAAACCTCACTCCAGTTTTCAAAATATCCCAAACATCCCAATTTTGAGGCCTGAGCCATATTTTGGAGCCAAATTCTGTCTCTATGCACGTATTCGCAGTTTGATATTACGACTTTTTATACCCAACATATGCCAAGTCCCGTAAGCGGCAGTGAGTCACATTTTGCACAAACTCCCATGCAGTTTTCGAAATATCCCAAATATTCCGATTTCGAGGCCTGAGCCATATTTTGGAGCCAAATTCTGGCTCTCTGCACGTATTCGCAGTTTGAAATTGCGACTTTTTTATACCCAATATATGCCAACTACTGAAAGTGGTGTTTGGTCACATATGTCCCAAACCTCCGTGCAGTTTTCAAAATATCCCTAATATCCCAATTTCGAGGCCTGAGCCATATTTTGGAGCCAAATTCTGGCTCTCTGCACGTATTCGCAGTTTTAAGTTACGACTTTTTATACCCAACATATGCCAAGTATTGAAAGCGGCGTTTGGTCACATTTGTCCCAAACCTCCCTCCAGTTTTCAAAATATCCCAAACATCCCAATTTCCAGGCCTGAGCCATATTTTGGAGCCAAATTCTGGCTCTATGCACGTATTCGCAGTTTTATATTACGACTTTTTATACCCAACATATGCCAAGTCCTGAAAGCGGCAGTGAGTCACATTTTGCACAAACTCCCCTGCAGTTTTCGAAATATCCCAAATATCCCAATTTCGAGGCCTGAGCCATATTTTGGAGCCAAATTTTGGCTCTCTGCTCGTATTCGCAGTTTGAAATTGGGACTTTTTTTTACCCAACATATGCCAAGTGCTGAAAGCGGCGTTTGGTCACATTTGTCTCAAATATCCCTCCAGTTTTCAAAATATCACAAACATCAAAATTTCGAGGCCTGAGCCATATATTGGAGCAAAATTCTGGCTCTCTACATGTATTCGCAGTTTGATATTACGACTTTTTATACCCAACATATGCCAAGTCCTGAAAGCGGCAGTGAGTCACATTTTGCACAAACTCCCCTGCAGTTTTCGAAATATCCCAAATATACCAATTTCGAGGCCTGAGCCATATTCTGGAGCCAAATTCAGGCTCTCTGTACGTATTCGCAGTTTGAAGTTACGACTTTTTATACCCAACATATGCGAAGTACTGAAAGCGGCGTTTGGTCACATTTGTCCCAAACCTCCCTCCAGTTTTCAAAATATCCAAAACATCCCAATTTCGAGGCCTGAGCCATATTTTGGAGCCAAATTCTGGCTCTATGCACGTATTCGCAGTTTGATATTACGACTTTTTATACCCAACATATGCCAAGTCCTGAAAGCCGCAATGAGTCACATTTTGCACAAACTCCTTTGCAGTTTTCGAAAAATCCCAAATATCCCAATTTCGAGGCCTGAGCTATATTTTGGAGCCAAATTTTGGCTCTCTGCTCGTATTCGCAGTTTGAAATTGCGACTTTTTTATACCCAACATATGCCAACTACTGAAAGCGGCGTTTGGTCACATTTGTCCCAAACCTCCCTCCAGTTTTCAAAATATCCCAAACATCCCAATTTCGAGGCCTGAGTCATATTTTGGAGCCAAATTCTGGCTCTATGCAAGTATTCGCAGTTTGATATTACGACTTTTTATACCAAACATATGCCAAGTCCTGAAAGCGGCAGTGAGTCACATTTTGCACAAACTCCCCTGCAGTTTTCAAAATATCCCAAACATCCCAAATTCGAGGCCTGAGCAATATTTTGGAGCCAAATTCTGGCTCTCTGCACGTATTCGCTGTTTTAAATTACGACTTTTTATACCCAACATATGCCAAGTCCTGAAAGCGGCAAGTAGTAAGATTTGCACAAACTCCTCTGCAGTTTTCAAAATATCCCAAACATCCCAATTTCGAGGCCTGAGCCATATTTTGGAGCCAAATTCTGGCTCTATGCAAGTATTCGCAGTTTGATATTACGACTTTTTATACCAAACATATGCCAAGTCCCGTAAGCGGCAGTGAGTCACATTTTGCACAAACTCCCCTGCAGTTTTCAAAATATCCCAAACATCCCAAATTCGAGGCCTGAGCAATATTTTGGAGCCAAATTCTGGCTCTCTGCACGTATTCGCTGTTTTAAATTACGACTTTTTATACCCAACATATGCCAAGTCCTGAAAGCGGCAAGTAGTAAGATTTGCACAAACTCCCCTGCAGTTTTCAAAATATCCCAAATATCCCAATTTCGAGGCCTGAGCCATATTTTGGAGCCAAATTCAGGCTCTCTGTACGTATTCGCAGTTTGATATTACGACTTTTTATACCCAACATATGCCAAGTACTGAAAGCGGCGTTTGGTCACATTTGTCCCAAACCTCCCTCCAGTTTTCAAAATATCCCAAACATCCCAATTTCGAGGCCTGAGCCATATTTTGGAGCCATATTCTGGCTCTGTGCACGTATTCGCAGTTTGATATTACGACTTTTTATACCCAACATATGCCAAGTCCTGAAAGCGGCAATGAGTCACATTTTGCACAAACTCCCCTGCAGTTTTCGAAAAATCCCAAATATCCCAATTTCGAGGCCTGAGCCATATTTTGGAGCCAAATTCTGGCTCTATGCACGTATTCGCAGTTTGATATTACGACTTTTTATACCCAACATATGCCAAGTCCTGAAAGCCGCAATGAGTCACATTTTGCACAAACTCCTTTGCAGTTTTCGAAAAATCCCAAATATCCCAATTTCGAGGCCTGAGCCATATTTTGAAGCCAAATTTTGGCTCTCTGCTCGTATTCGCAGTTTGAAATTGCGACTTTTTTATACCCAACATATGCCAACTACTGAAAGCGGCCTTTGGTCACATTTGTCTCAAACCTCCCTGCAGTTTTCAAAATATCCCTAATATCCCAATTTCAAGGCCTGAGCCATATTTTGGAGCCAAATTCAGGCTCTCTTTACGTATTCGCAGTTTGAAATTACGGCTTTTTATCCCCAACATATTCCAAATACTGAAAGCGGCGTTTGGTCACATTTGTCCCAAACCTCCCTCCAGTTTTCAAAATATCCCAAACATCCCAATTTCGAAGCCTGAGCCATATTTTGGAGCCAAATTCTGGCTCAATGCACGTTTTCGCAGTTTGATATTACGACTTTTTATACCCAACATATGCCAAGTCCTGAAAGCGGCAGTGAGTCAAATTTTGCACAAACTCCCATGCAGTTTTCGAAATATCCCAAATATTCCGATTTCGAGGCCTGAGCCAAATTTTGGAGCCAAATTCTGGCTCTCTGCACGTATTCGCAGTTTGAAATTGCGACTTTTTTATACCCAATATATGCCAACTACTGAAAGTGGTGTTTGGTCACATATGTCCCAAACCTCCGTGCAGTTTTCAAAATATCCCTAATATCCCAATTTCGAGGCCTGAGCCATATTTTGGAGCTAAATTCTGGCTCTCTGCACGTATTCGCAGTTTTAAGTTACGACTTTTTATACCCAACATATGCCAAGTACTGAAAGTGGCGTTTGGTCACATTTGCCCCAAACCTCCCTCCAGTTTTCAAAATATCCCAAACATCCCAATTTCGAGGCCTGAGCCATATTTTGGAGCCAAATTCTGTCTCTATGCACGTATTCGCAGTTTGATATTACTACTTTTTATACCCAACATATGCCAAGTCCCGTAAGCGGCAGTGAGTCACATTTTGCACAAACTCCCCTGCAGTTTTCAAAATATCCCAAACATCCCAAATTCGAGGCCTGAGCAATATTTTGGAGCCAAATTCTGGCTCTCTGCACGTATTCGCTGTTTTAAATTACGACTTTTTATACCCAACATATGCCAAGTCCTGAAAGCGGCAAGTAGTAAGATTTGCACAAACTCCTCTGCAGTTTTCAAAATATCCCAAACATCCCAATTTCGAGGCCTGAGCCATATTTTGGAGCCAAATTCTGGCTCTCTGCACGTATTTGCAGTTTCATATTACGAATTTTATACCCAACATATGCCAAGTACTGAAAGTGGCAGTGAGTCACATTTTGCACAAACTCCTTTGCAGTTTTCGAAAAATCCCAAATATCCCAATTTCGAGGCCTGAGCCATATTTTGGAGCCAAATTCTGGCTCTCTGCACGTATTCGCAGTTTGAAATTGCGACTTTTTTATACCCAATATATGCCAACTACTGAAAGTGGTGTTTGGTCACATATGTCCCAAACCTCCGTGCAGTTTTCAAAATATCCCTAATATCCCAATTTCGAGGCCTGAACCATATTTTGGAGCCAAATTCTGGCTCTCTGCACGTATTCGCAGTTTTAAGTTACGACTTTTTATACCCAACATATGCCAAGTATTGAAAGCGGCGTTTGGTCACATTTGTCCCAAACCTCCCTCCAGTTTTCAAAATATCCCAAACATCCCAATTTCCAGGCCTGAGCCATATTTTGGAGCCAAATTCTGGCTCTATGCACGTATTCGCAGTTTTATATTACGACTTTTTATACCCAACATATGCCAAGTCCTGAAAGCGGCAGTGAGTCATATTTTGCACAAACTCCCCTGCAGTTTTCGAAATATCCCAAATATACCAATTTCGAGGCCTGAGCCATATTCTGGAGCCAAATTCAGGCTCTCTGTACGTATTCGCAGTTTGAAGTTACGACTTTTTATACCCAACATATGCGAAGTACTGAAAGCGGCGTTTGGTCACATTTGTCCCAAACCTCCCTCCAGTTTTCAAAATATCCAAAACATCCCAATTTCGAGGCCTGAGCCATATTTTGGAGCCAAATTCTGGCTCTATGCACGTATTCGCAGTTTGATATTACGACTTTTTATACCCAACATATGCCAAGTCCTGAAAGCCGCAATGAGTCACATTTTGCACAAACTCCTTTGCAGTTTTCGAAAAATCCCAAATATCCCAATTTCGAGGCCTGAGCCATATTTTGGAGCCAAATTTTGGCTCTCTGCTCGTATTCGCAGTTTGAAATTGCGACTTTTTTATACCCAACATATGCCAACTACTGAAAGCGGCGTTTGGTCACATTTGTCCCAAACCTCCCTCCAGTTTTCAAAATATCCAAAACATCCCAATTTCGAGGCCTGAGCCATATTTTGGAGCCAAATTCTGGCTCTATGCACGTATTCGCAGTTTGATATTACGACTTTTTATACCCAACATATGCCAAGTCCTGAAAGCCGCAATGAGTCACATTTTGCACAAACTCCTTTGCAGTTTTCGAAAAATCCCAAATATCCCAATTTCGAGGCCTGAGCCATATTTTGGAGCCAAATTTTGGCTCTCTGCTCGTATTCGCAGTTTGAAATTGCGACTTTTTTATACCCAACATATGCCAACTACTGAAAGCGGCGTTTGGTCACATTTGCCCCAAACCTCCCTCCAGTTTTCAAAATATCCCAAACATCCCAATTTCGAGGCCTGAGCCATATTTTGGAGCCAAATTCTGTCTCTATGCACGTATTCGCAGTTTGATATTACGACTTTTTATACCCAACATATGCCAAGTCCCGTAAGCGGCAGTGAGTCACATTTTGCACAAACTCCCCTGCAGTTTTCAAAATATCCCAAACATCCCAAATTCGAGGCCTGAGCAATATTTTGGAGCCAAATTCTGGCTCTCTGCACGTATTCGCTGTTTTAAATTACGACTTTTTATACCCAACATATGCCAAGTCCTGAAAGCGGCAAGTAGTAAGATTTGCACAAACTCCTCTGCAGTTTTCAAAATATCAAAAACATCCCAATTTCGAGGCCTGAGCCATATTTTGGAGCCAAATTCTGGCTCTATGCAAGTATTCGCAGTTTGATATTACGACTTTTTATACCAAACATATGCCAAGTCCCGTAAGCGGCAGTGAGTCACATTTTGCACAAACTCCCCTGCAGTTTTCAAAATATCCCAAACATCCCAAATTCGAGGCCTGAGCAATATTTTGGAGCCAAATTCTGGCTCTCTGCACGTATTCGCTGTTTTAAATTACGACTTTTTATACCCAACATATGCCAAGTCCTGAAAGCGGCAAGTAGTAAGATTTGCACAAACTCCCCTGCAGTTTTCAAAATATCCCAAATATCCCAATTTCGAGGCCTGAGCCATATTTTGGAGCCAAATTCAGGCTCTCTGTACGTATTCGCAGTTTGATATTACGACTTTTTATACCCAACATATGCCAAGTACTGAAAGCGGCGTTTGGTCACATTTGTCCCAAACCTCCCTCCAGTTTTCAAAATATCCCAAACATCCCAATTTCGAGGCCTGAGCCATATTTTGGAGCCAAATTCTGGCTCTGTGCACGTATTCGCAGTTTGATATTACGACTTTTTATACCCAACATATGCCAAGTCCTGAAAGCGGCAATGAGTCACATTTTGCACAAACTCCCCTGCAGTTTTCGAAAAATCCCAAATATCCCAATTTCGAGGCCTGAGCCATATTTTGGAGCCAAATTCTGGCTCTATGCACGTATTCGCAGTTTGATATTACGACTTTTTATACCCAACATATGCCAAGTCCTGAAAGCCGCAATGAGTCACATTTTGCACAAACTCCTTTGCAGTTTTCGAAAAATCCCAAATATCCCAATTTCGAGGCCTGAGCCATATTTTGGAGCCAAATTTTGGCTCTCTGCTCGTATTCGCAGTTTGAAATTGCGACTTTTTTATACCCAACATATGCCAACTACTGAAAGCGGCCTTTGGTCACATTTGTCTCAAACCTCCCTGCAGTTTTCAAAATATCCCTAATATCCCAATTTCGAGGCCTGAGCCATATTTTGGAGCCAAATTCAGGCTCTCTTTACGTATTCGCAGTTTGAAATTACGGCTTTTTATCCCCAACATATTCCAAATACTGAAAGCGGCGTTTGGTCACATTTGTCCCAAACCTCCCTCCAGTTTTCAAAATATCCCAAACATCCCAATTTCGAAGCCTGAGCCATATTTTGGAGCCAAATTCTGGCTCAATGCACGTTTTCGCAGTTTGATATTACGAATTTTTATACCCAACATATGCCAAGTCCTGAAAGCGGCAGTGAGTCAAATTTTGCACAAACTCCCATGCAGTTTTCGAAATATCCCAAATATTCCGATTTCGAGGCCTGAGCCAAATTTTGGAGCCAAATTCTGGCTCTCTGCACGTATTCGCAGTTTGAAATTGCGACTTTTTTATACCCAATATATGCCAACTACTGAAAGTGGTGTTTGGTCACATATGTCCCAAACCTCCGTGCAGTTTTCAAAATATCCCTAATATCCCAATTTCGAGGCCTGAGCCATATTTCGGAGCCAAATTCTGGCTCTCTGCACGTATTCGCAGTTTTAAGTTACGACTTTTTATACCCAACATATGCCAAGTATTGAAAGCGGCGTTTGGTCACATTTGTCCCAAACCTCCCTCCAGTTTTCAAAATATCCCAAACATCCCAATTTCCAGGCCTGAGCCATATTTTGGAGACAAATTCTGGCTCTATGCACGTATTCGCAGTTTTATATTACGACTTTTTATACCCAACATATGCCAAGTCCTGAAAGCGGCAGTGAGTCACATTTTGCACAAACTCCCCTGCAGTTTTCGAAATATCCCAAATATCCCAATTTCGAGGCCTGAGCCATATTTTGGAGCCAAATTTTGGCTCTCTGCTCGTATTCGCAGTTTGAAATTGGGACTTTTTTTTACCCAACATATGCCAAGAGCTGAAAGCGGCGTTTGGTCACATTTGTCCCAAATATCCCTCCAGTTTTCAAAATATCACAAACATCCCAATTTCGAGGCCTGAGCCATATTTTGGAGCCAAATTCTGGCTCTCTACATGTATTCGCAGTTTGATATTACGACTTTTTATACCCAACATATGCCAAGTCCTGAAAGCGGCAAGTAGTAAGATTTGCACAAACTCCTCTGCAGTTTTCAAAATATCCCAAACATCCCAATTTCGAGGCCTGAGCCATATTTTGGAGCCAAATTCTGGCTCTCTGCACGTATTCGCAGTTTCATATTACGAATTTTATACCCAACATATGCCAAGTACTGAAAGCGGCAGTGACTCACATTTTGCACAAACTCCTTTGCAGTTTTCGAAAAATCCCAAATATCCCAATTTCGAGGCCTGAGCCATATTTTGGAGCCAAATTCTGGCTCTCTGCACGTATTCGCAGTTGTAAGTTACGACTTTTTATACCCAACATATGCCAAGTACTGAAAGCGGCGTTTGGTCACATTTGTCCCAAACCTCCCTCCAGTTTTCAAAATATCCCAAACATCCCAATTTCGAGGCCTGAGTCATATTTTGGAGCCAAATTCTGGCTCTATGCAAGTATTCGCAGTTTGATATTACGACTTTTTATACCAAACATATGCCAAGTCCTGAAAGCGGCAGTGAGTCACATTTTGCACAAACTCCCCTGCAGTTTTCGAAATATCCCAAATATCCCAATTTCGAGGCCTGAGCCATATTTTGGAGCCAAATTCAGGCTCTCTGTACGTATTCGCAGTTTTAAGTTATGACTTTTTATACCCAATATATACCAAGTGCTGAAAGCGGCGTTTGGTCATATTTGTCCCAAACCTCCCTCCAGGTTTCAAAATATCCCAAACATCCCAATTTCGAGGCCTGAGCCATATTTTGCAACCAAATTCTGGCTCTCTACATGTATTCGCAGTTTGATATTACGAATTTTTATACCCAACATATGCCAAGTACTGAAAGCGGCAGTGAGTCACATTTTGCACAAACTTCCCTGCAGTTTTCGAAATATCCCAAATATCCCAATTTCGAGGCCTGAGCCATATTTTGGAGCCAAATTCAGGCTCTCTGTACGTATTCGCAGTTTGATATTACGACTTTTTATACCCAACATATGCCAAGTACTGAAAGCGGCGTTTGGTCACATTTGTCCCAAACCTCCCTCCAGTTTTCAAAATATCCCAAACATCCCAAATTCGAGGCCTGAGCAATATTTTGGAGCCAAATTCTGGCTCTCTGCACGTATTCGCTGTTTTAAATTACGACTTTTTATACCCAACATATGCCAAGTCCTGAAAGCGGCAAGTAGTAAGATTTGCACAAACTCCTCTGCAGTTTTCAAAATATCCCAAACATCCCAATTTCGAGGCCTGAGCCATATTTTGGAGCCAAATTCTGGCTCTATGCAAGTATTCGCAGTTTGATATTACGACTTTTTATACCCAACATATGCCAAGTCCTGAAAGCCCGCAATGAGTCACATTTTGAACAAACTCCTTTGCAGTTTTCGAAAAATCCCAAATATCCCAATTTCGAGGCCTGAGCCATATTTTGGAGCCAAATTCTGGCTCTCTGCACGTATTCGCAGTTTTAAGTTACGACTTTTTATAACCAACATATGCCAAGTACTGAAAGCGGCGTTTGGTCACATTTGTCCCAAACCTCCCTCCAGTTTTCAAAGTATCCCAAACATCCCAAATTCGAGGCCTGAGTCATATTTTGGAGCCAAATTCTGGCTCTATGCAAGTATTCGCAGTTTGATATTACGACTTTTTATACCAAACATATGCCAAGTCCTGAAAGCGGCAGTGAGTCACATTTTGCACAAACTCCCCTGCAGTTTTCGAAAAATCCCAAATATCCCAATTTTGAGGCCTGAGCTATATTTTGGAGCTAAATTCTGGCTCTCTGCACGTATTCGCAGTTTTAAGTTACGACTTTTTATACCCAACATATGCCAAGTACTGAAAGCGGCGTTTGGTCACATTTGCCCCAAACCTCCCGCTATTTTTCAAAATATCCCAAACATCCCAATTTCGAGGCCTGAGCCATATTTTGGAGCCAAATTCTGTCTCTATGCACGTATTCGCAGTTTGATATTACTACTTTTTATACCCAACATATGCCAAGTCCCGTAAGTGGCAGTGAGTCACATTTTGCACAAACTCCCCTGCAGTTTTCAAAATATCCCAAACATCCCAAATTCGAGGCCTGAGCAATATTTTGGAGCCAAATTCTGGCTCTCTGCACGTATTCGCTGTTTTAAATTACGACTTTTTATACCCAACATATGCCAAGTCCTGAAAGCGGCAAGTAGTAAGATTTGCACAAACTCCTCTGCAGTTTTCAAAATATCCCAAACATCCCAATTTCGAGGCCTGAGCCATATTTTGGAGCCAAATTCTGGCTCTCTGCACGTATTCGCAGTTTCATATTACGAATTTTATACCCAACATATGCCAAGAACTGAAAGCGGCAGTGAGTCACATTTTGCACAAACTTCCCTGCAGTTTTCAAAATATCCCAAACATCCAAATTTCGAGGCCTGAGCCATATTTTGCAACCAAATTCTGGCTCTCTGCATGTATTCGCAGTTTTAAATTACGAATTTTTATACCCAACATATGCCAAGTCCTGAAAGCGGCAGTGAGACACATTTTGCACAAACTCCCCTGCAGTTTTCGAAATATCCCAAATATCCCAATTTCGAGGCCTGAGCCATATTTTGGAGCCAAATTCAGGCTCTCTGTACGTATTCGCAGTTTGATATTACGACTTTTTATACCCAACATATGCCAAGTACTGAAAGCGGCGTTTGGTCACATTTGTCCCAAACCTCCCTCCAGTTTTCAAAATATCCCAAACATCCCAATTTCGAGGCCTGAGCCATATTTTGGAGCCAAATTCTGGCTCTATGCACGTATTCGCAGTTTGATATTACGACTTTTTATACCCAACATATGCCAAGTCCTGAAAGCGGCAATGAGTCACATTTTGCACAAACTCCCCTGCAGTTCTCGAAAAATCCCAAATATCCCAATTTCGAGGCCTGAGCCATATTTTGGAGCCAAATTCTGGCTCT
The DNA here is from genome assembly GCF_040958095.1 of Procambarus clarkii. NCBI lineage: Eukaryota > Metazoa > Arthropoda > Malacostraca > Decapoda > Cambaridae > Procambarus > Procambarus clarkii. Next base: position 114,628 of record NW_027189446.1, read on the forward strand.
ATGCAAGTATTCGCAGTTTGATATTACGACTTTTTATACCAAACATATGCCAAGTCCTGAAAGCGGCAGTGAGTCACATTTTGCACAAACTCCCCTGCAGTTTTCGAAAAATCCCAAATATCCCAATTTTGAGGCCTGAGCTATATTTTGGAGCTAAATTCTGGCTCTCTGCACGTATTCGCTGTTTTAAGTTACGACTTTTTATACCCAACATATGCCAAGTACTGAAAGCGGCGTTTGGTCACATTTGCCCCAAACCTCCCGCTATTTTTCAAAATATCCCAAACATCCCAATTTCGAGGCCTGAGCCATATTTTGGAGCCAAATTCTGTCTCTATGCACGTATTCGCAGTTTGATATTACTACTTTTTATACCCAACATATGCCAAGTCCCGTAAGTGGCAGTGAGTCACATTTTGCACAAACTCCCCTGCAGTTTTCAAAATATCCCAAACATCCCAAATTCGAGGCCTGAGCAATATTTTGGAGCCAAATTCTGGCTCTCTGCACGTATTCGCTGTTTTAAATTACGACTTTTTATACCCAACATATGCCAAGTCCTGAAAGCGGCAAGTAGTAAGATTTGCACAAACTCCTCTGCAGTTTTCAAAATATCCCAAACATCCCAATTTCGAGGCCTGAGCCATATTTTGGAGCCAAATTCTGGCTCTCTGCACGTATTCGCAGTTTCATATTACGAATTTTATACCCAACATATGCCAAGTACTGAAAGCGGCAGTGAGTCACATTTTGCACAAACTTCCCTGCAGTTTTCAAAATATCCCAAACATCCAAATTTCGAGGCCTGAGCCATATTTTGCAACCAAATTCTGGCTCTCTGCATGTATTCGCAGTTTTAAATTACGAATTTTTATACCCAACATATGCCAAGTCCTGAAAGCGGCAGTGAGACACATTTTGCACAAACTCCCCTGCAGTTTTCGAAATATCCCAAATATCCCAATTTCGAGGCCTGAGCCATATTTTGGAGCCAAATTCAGGCTCTCTGTACGTATTCGCAGTTTGATATTACGACTTTTTATACCCAACATATGCCAAGTACTGAAAGCGGCGTTTGGTCACATTTGTCCCAAACCTCCCTCCAGTTTTCAAAATATCCCAAACATCCCAATTTCGAGGCCTGAGCCATATTTTGGAGCCAAATTCTGGCTCTATGCACGTATTCGCAGTTTGATATTACGACTTTTTATACCCAACATATGCCAAGTCCTGAAAGCGGCAATGAGTCACATTTTGCACAAACTCCCCTGCAGTTCTCGAAAAATCCCAAATATCCCAATTTCGAGGCCTGAGCCATATTTTGGAGCCAAATTCTGGCTCTATGCACGTATTCGCAGTTTGATATTACGACTTTTTATACCCAACATAAGCCAAGTCCTGAAAGCCGCAATGAGTCACATTTTGCACAAACTCCTTTGCAGTTTTCGAAAAATCCCAAATATCCCAATTTTGAGGCCTGAGCCATATTTTGGAGCCAAATTTTGGCTCTCTGCTCGTATTCGCAGTTTGAAATTGCGACTTTTTTATACCCAACATATGCCAACTACTAAAAGCGGCGTTTGGTCACATTTGTCTCAAACCTCCCTGCAGTTTTCAAAATATTCCTAATATCCCAATTTCGAGGCCTGAGCCATATTTTGGAGCCAAATTCAGGCTCTCTATACGTATTCGCAGTTTGAAATTACGGCTTTTTATCCCCAACATATTCCAAATACTGAAAGCGGCGTTTGGTCACATTTGTCCCAAACCTCCCTCCCGTTTTCAAAATATCCCAAACATCCCAATTTCGAAGCCTGAGCCATATTTTGGAGCCAAATTCTGGCTCAATGCACGTTTTCGCAGTTTGATATTACGACTTTTTATACCCAACATATGCCAAGTCCTGAAAGCGGCAGTGAGTCACATTTTGCACAAACTCCCATGCAGTTTTCGAAATATCCCAAATATTCCAATTTCGAGGCCTGAGCCATATTTTGGAGCCAAATTCTGGCTCTCTGCACGTATTCGCAGTTTGAAATTGCGACTTTTTTATACCCAATATATGCCAACTACTGAAAGTGGTGTTTGGTCACATATGTCCCAAACCTCCGTGCAGTTTTCAAAATATCCCTAATATCCCAATTTCGAGGCCTGAGCCATATTTTGGAGCCAAATTCTGGCTCTCTGCACGTATTCGCAGTTTTAAGTTACGACTTTTTATAACCAACATATGCCAAGTACTGAAAGCAGCGTTTGGTCACATTTGTCCCAAACCTCCCTCCAGTTTTCAAAATATCCCAAACATCCCAATTTCGAGGCCTGAGCCATATTTTGGAGCCAAATTCTGGCTCTATGCTCGTATTCGCAGTTTTATATTACGACTTTTTATACCCAACATATGCCAAGTCCTGAAAGCGGCAGTGAGTCACATTTTGCACAAACTCCCCTGCAGTTTTCGAAATATCCCAAATATCCCAATTTCGAAGCCTGAGCCATATTTTGGAGCCAAATTTTGGCTCTCTGCTCGTATTCGCAGTTTGAAATTGGGACTTTTTTTTACCCAACATATGCCAAGTGCTGAAAGCGGCGTTTGGTCACATTTGTCCCAAATATCCCTCCAGTTTTCAAAATATCACAAACATCCCAATTTCGAGGCCTGAGCCATATTTTGGAGCCAAATTCTGGCTCTCTACATGTATTAGCAGTTTGATATTACGACTTTTTATACCCAACATATGCCAAGTCCTGAAAGCGGCAGTGAGTCACATTTTGCACAAACTCCCCTGCAGTTTTCGAAATATCCCAAAAATCCCAATTTTGAGGCCTGAGCCATATTTTGGAGCTAAATTCTGGCTCTCTGCACGTATTCGCAGTTTTAAGTTACGAATTTTTATACCCAACATATGCCAAGTACTAAAAGCGGCATTTGGTCACATTTGCCCCAAACCTCCCTCCAGTTTTCAAAATATCCCAAACATCCCAATTTCGAGGCCTGAGCCATATTTTGGAGCCAAATTCTGTCTCTATGCACGTATTCGCAGTTTGATATTACGACTTTTTATACCCAACATATGCCAAGTCCAGTAAGCGGCAGAGTCACATTTTGCACAAACTCCCCTGCAGTTTTCAAAATATCCCAAACATCCCAAATTCGAGGCCTGAGCAATATTTTGGAGCCAAATTCTGGCTCTCTGCACGTATTCGCTGTTTTAAATTACGACTTTTTATACCCAACATATGCCAAGTCCTGAAAGCGGCAAGTAGTAAGATTTTGCACAAACTCCTCTGCAGTTTTCAAAATATCCCAAACATCCCAATTCTGAGGCCTGAGCCATATTTTGGAGCCAAATTCTGGTTCTCTACACGTATTCGCAGTTTCATATTACGAATTTTATACCCAACATATGCCAAGTACTGAAAGCGGCAGTGAGTCACATTTTGCACAAACTCCCCTACACTTTTCAAAATATCCCAAATATCCCAATTTCGAGGCCTGAGCCATATTTTGGAGCCAAATTCTGACTCTCTGCACGTATTCGCAGTTCGAAATTGCGACTTTTTTTATACCCAATATATGCCAAGTGCTGAAAGCGGCATTTGGTCACATTTGTCCCAAACCTCCCTCCAGGTTTCAAAATATCCCAAACATCCAAATTTCGAGACCTGAGCCATATTTTGCAACCAAATTCTGGCTCTCTACATGTATTCGCAGTTTGATATTACGACTTTTTATACCCAACATATGCCAAGTACTGAAAGCGGCAGTGAGTCACATTTTGCACAAACTTCCCTGCAGTTTTCAAAATATCCCAAACATCCCAATTTCGAGGCCTGAGCAATATTTTGGAGCCAAATTCTGGCTCTCTGCATGTATTCGCAGTTTTAAATTACGAATTTTTATACCCAACATATGCCAAGTCCTGAAAGCGGCAGTGAGACACATTTGGCACAAACTCCCCTGCAGTTTTCGAAATATCCCAAATATCCCAATTTCGAGGCCTGAGCCATATTTTGGAGCCAAATTCAGGCTCTCTGTACGTATTCGCAGTTTGATATTACGACTTTTTATACCCAACATATGCCAAGTACTGAAAGCGGCAGTGAGTCACATTTTGCACAAACTTCCCTGCAGTTTTCAAAATATCCCAAACATCCCAATTTCGAGGCCTGAGCAATATTTTGGAGCCAAATTCTGGCTCTCTGCATGTATTCGCAGTTTTAAATTACGAATTTTTATACCCAACATATGCCAAGTCCTGAAAGCGGCAGTGAGACACATTTGGCACAAACTCCCCTGCAGTTTTCGAAATATCCCAAATATCCCAATTTCGAGGCCTGAGCCATATTTTGGAGCCAAATTCAGGCTCTCTGTACGTATTCGCAGTTTGATATTACGACTTTTTATACCCAACATATGCCAAGTACTGAAAGCGGCGTTTGGTCACATTTGTCCCAAAAATCCCTCCAGTTTTCAAAATATCCCAAACAATCCAATTTCGAGGCCTGAGCCATATTTTGGAGCCAAATTCTGGCTCTATGCACGTATTCGCAGTTTAATATTACGACTTTTTATACCCAACATATGCCAAGTCCTGAAAGCGGCAATGAGTCACATTTTGCACAAACTCCCCTGCAGTTTTCGAAAAATCCCAAATATCCCAATTTCGAGGCCTGAGCCATATTTTGGAGCCAAATTCTGGCTCTATGCACGTATTCGCAGTTTGATATTACGACTTTTTATACCCAACATATGCCAAGTCCTGAAAGCCGCAATGAGTCACATTTTGCACAAACTCCCATGCAGTTTTCGAAATATCCCAAATATTCCCATTTCGAGGCCTGAGCCATATTTTGGAGCCAAATTCTGGCTCTCTGCACGTATTCGCAGTTTGAAATTGCGACTTTTTTATACCCAATATATGCCAACTACTGAAAGTGGTGTTTGGTCACATATGTCCCAAACCTCCGTGCAGTTTTCAAAATATCCCTAATATCCCAATTTCGAGGCCTGAGCCATATTTTGGAGCCAAATTCTGGCTCTCTGCACGTATTCGCAGTTTTAAGTTACGACTTTTTATACCCAACATATGCCAAGTACTGAAAGCGGCGTTTGGTCACATTTGTCCCAAACCTCCCTCCAGTTTTCAAATTATCCCAAACATCCCAATTTCGAGGCCTGAGCCATATTTTGGAGCCAAATTCTGGCTCTCTGCACGTATTCGCAGTTTGATATTACGACTTTTTATACCCAACATATGCCAAGTACTTGATGCGGCAGTGAGTCACATTTTGCACAACCTCCAATACAGTTTTCAAAATATCCCAAACATCCCAATTTCGAGGCCTGAGCCATATTTTGGAGCCAAATTCTGGCTCTCTGTACGTATTCGCAGTTTGAAATTACAACTTTTTATACTGAACATATGCCAAGTACTGAAAGCGGCGTTTGGTCACATTTGTCCCAAACCTCTCTCCAGTTTTCAAAATATTCCAAACATCCCAATTTCGAGGCCTGAGCAATATTTTGGAGCCAAATTCTGGCTCTCTGCACGTATTCGCAGTTTTAAATTACGACTTTTTATACCAAACATATGCCAAGTACTGAAAGCGGCGTTTCGTCACATTTGTCCCAAACCTCCCTCCAGTTTTCAAAATATCCCAAACATCCCAGTTTCGAGGCCTGAGCCATATTTTGGAGCCAAATTCTGGCTCTCTGCACGTATTCGCAGTTTCATATTACGAATTTTATACCCAACATATGCCAAGTACTGAAACCGGCAGTGAGTCACATTTTGCACAAACTCCCCTTCAGTTTTCAAAATATCCCAAATATCCCAATTTCGAGGCCTGAGCCATATTTTGGAGCCAAAATCTGGCTCTCTGCAAGTATTCGCAGTTTGAAATTGCAAATTTTTTATACCCTATATATGCCAAGTGCTGAAAGCGGCGTTTTGTCACATTTGTCCCAAACCTCCCTCCAGTTTTCAAAATATCCCAAACATCCGAATTTCGAGGCCTGAACCATATTTTGGGGCCAAATTCTGGCTCTCTGCACGTATTCGCAGTTTGAAATTGCTACCTTTTTATACCCAACTCCCCTGCAGTTCTCGAAATATCCCAAATATCCCAATTTCGAGGCCTGAGCCATATTTTGGGGCCAAATTCTGGCTCTCTGCACGTATTCGCAGTTTGAAATTGCGACTTTTTATACCCAACATATGCCAAGTACTGAAAGCGGCAGTGAGTCAAATTTTGCACAAACTCCCCTGCAGTTCTCGAAATATCCCAATTTCGAGGCCTGAGCCATATTTTGGGGCCAAATTCTGGCTCTCTGCACGTATTCGCAGTTTGAAATTGCGACTTTTTATACCCAACATATCCCAAGTACTGAAAGCGGCATTTGGTCATATTTGTCCCAAACTCCCCTGCAGTTTTCAAAATATCCCAAACTTCTCAATTTCGAGGCCTGAGTCATATTTTGGAGCCAAATTCTGGCTCTATGCTCGTATTCGAAGTTTGATATTACGACTTTTTATACCTAACATATAGCAAGTCCTGAAAGCGGCAGTGAGTCACATTTTGCACAAACTCCCCTGCAGTTTTCAAAATATCCCAAATATCATAATTTCGAGGCCTGAGCCATATTATGGAGCCAATTTCTGGCTCTCTGCACGTATTCGCAGTTTGAAATTGCGACTTTTTTATACCAACATATGCCAAGTACTGAAAGCAGCTTTTGGTCACATTTGTCCCAAACCTCCCTCCAGTTTTTAAAATATCCCGTAAATCCCAATTTCGAGGCCGGAGCCATGTTTTGGAGCCAAATTCTGGCTCTCTGCACGTATTCGCAGTTTGATATTTCGACTTTTTATACCCAACATATGCAAAGTATTGGACGCAGCAGTGAGTCACATTTTGCACAAACTCCCCTGCAATTTTCAAAATATCCCAAACATCTCAATTTCTAGGCCTGAGCCATTTTTTGGAAACAAATTCTGGCTCTCTGCACGTATTCGCAGTTTGAAATTACGACTTTTTTATACCCAACATATGCGAAGTACTGAAAGCGGCGTTTGGTCACATTTGTCCCAAACATTCCATGCAGGTTTCAAAATGTCCCAAACATCCCAATATCGAGGCCTGAGCCATATTTTGGAGCCAAATTCTGGCTCTCTGCACGTATTCGCAGTTTTAAGTTACGACTTTTTATACCCAACATATGCCAAGTACTGAAAGCGGCGTTTGGTCACATTTGTCCCAAACCTCCCTCCAGTTTTCAAATTATCCCAAACATCCCAATTTCGAGGCCTGAGCCATATTTTGGAGCCAAATTCTGGCTCTCTGCACGTATTCGCAGTTTGATATTACGACTTTTTATACCCAACATATGCCAAGTACTTGATGCGGCAGTGAGTCACATTTTGCACAACCTCCAATACAGTTTTCAAAATATCCCAAACATCCCAATTTCGAGGCCTGAGCCATATTTTGGAGCCAAATTCAAGCTCTCTGTACGTATTCGCAGTTTGAAATTACAACTTTTTATACTGAACATATGCCAAGTACTGAAAGCGGCGTTTGGTCACATTTGTCCCAAACCTCTCTCCAGTTTTCAAAATATTCCAAACATCCCAATTTCGAGGCCTGAGCAATATTTTGGAGCCAAATTCTGGCTCTCTGCACGTATTCGCAGTTTTAAATTACGACTTTTTATACCAAACATATGCCAAGTACTGAAAGCGGCGTTTCGTCACATTTGTCCCAAACCTCCCTCCAGTTTTCAAAATATCCCAAACATCCCAGTTTCGAGGCCTGAGCCATATTTTGGAGCCAAATTCTGGCTCTCTGCACGTATTCGCAGTTTCATATTACGAATTTTATACCCATCATATGCCAAGTACTGAAACCGGCAGTGAGTCACATTTTGCACAAACTCCCCTTCAGTTTTCAAAATATCCCAAATATCCCAATTTCGAGGCCTGAGCCATATTTTGGAGCCAAAATCTGGCTCTCTGCAAGTATTCGCAGTTTGAAATTGCGAATTTTTTATACCCTATATATGCCAAGTGCTGAAAGCGGCGTTTTGTCACATTTGTCCCAAACCTCCCTCCAGTTTTCAAAATATCCCAAACATCCGAATTTCGAGGCCTGAGCCATATTTTGGGGCCAAATTCTGGCTCTCTGCACGTATTCGCAGTTTGAAATTGCTACCTTTTTATACCCAACTCCCCTGCAGTTCTCGAAATATCCCAAATATCCCAATTTCGAGGCCTGAGCCATATTTTGGGGCCAAATTCTGGCTCTCTGCACGTATTCGCAGTTTGAAATTGCGACTTTTTATACCCAACATATGCCAAGTACTGAAAGCGGCAGTGAGTCAAATTTTGCACAAACTCCCCTGCAGTTCTCGAAATATCCCAATTTCGAGGCCTGAGCCATATTTTGGGGACAAATTCTGGCTCTCTGCACGTATTCGCAGTTTGAAATTGCGACTTTTTATACCCAACATATCCCAAGTACTGAAAGCGGCATTTGGTCATATTTGTCCCAAACTCCCCTGCAGTTTTCAAAATATCCCAAACTTCTCAATTTCGAGGCCTGAGTCATATTTTGGAGCCAAATTCTGGCTCTATGCTCGTATTCGAAGTTTGATATTACGACTTTTTATACCTAACATATACCAAGTCCTGAAAGCGGCAGTGATTCACATTTTGCACAAACTCCCCTGCAGTTTTCAAAACATCCCAAATATCATAATTTCGAGGCCTGAGCCATATTATGGAGCCAATTTCTGGCTCTCTGCACGTATTCGCAGTTTGAAATTGCGACTTTTTTATACCAACATATGCCAAGTACTGAAAGCAGCTTTTGGTCACATTTGTCCCAAACCTCCCTCCAGTTTTTAAAATATCCCGTAAATCCCAATTTCGAGGCCGGAGCCATGTTTTGGAGCCAAATTCTGGCTCTCTGCACGTATTCGCAGTTTGATATTTCGACTTTTTATACCCAACATATGCAAAGTATTGGACGCAGCAGTGAGTCACATTTTGCACAAACTCCCCTGCAGTTTTCAAAATATCCCAAACATCTCAATTTCTAGGCCTGAGCCATTTTTTGGAAACAAATTCTGGCTCTCTGCACGTATTCGCAGTTTGAAATTACGACTTTTTTATACCCAACATATGCGAAGTACTGAAAGCGGCGTTTGGTCACATTTGTCCCAAACATTCCATGCATGTTTCAAAATGTCCCAAACATCCCAATATCGAGGCCTGAGCCATATTTTGGAGCCAAATTATGGCTCTCTGCACGTATTCGCAGTTTTAAGTTACGACTTTTTATACCCAACATATGCCAAGTACTGAAAGCGGCGTTTGGTCACATTTGTCCCAAACCTCCCTCCAGTTTCCAAAATATCCCAAACATCCCAATTTCGAGGCCTGAGCCATATTTTGGAGCCAAATTCTGGCTCTCTGCACGTATTCGCAGTTTGATATTACGACTTTTTATACCCAACATATGCCAAGTACTTGATGCGGCAGTGAGTCACATTTTGCACAACCTCCCCTACAGTTTTCAAAATATCCCAAACATCCCAATTTCGAGGCCTGAGCCATATTTTGGAGCCAAATTCAAGCTCTCTGTACGTATTCGCATTTTGAAATTACAACTTTTTATACTGAACATATGCCAAGTACTGAAAGCGGCGTTTGGTCACATTTGTCCCAAACCTCTCTCCAGTTTTCAAAATATTCCAAACATCCCAATTTCGAGGCCTGAGCAATATTTTGGAGCCAAATTCTGGCTCTCTGCAGGTATTCGCAGTTTTAAATTACGACTTTTTATACCAAACATATGCCAAGTACTGAAAGCGGCGTTTCGTCACATTTGTCCCAAACCTCCCTCCAGTTTTCAAAATATCCCAAACATCCCAGTTTCGAGGCCTGAGCCATATTTTGGAGCCAAATTCTGGCTCTCTGCACGTATTCGCAGTTTCATATTACGAATTTTATACCCAACATATGCCAAGTACTGAAACCGGCAGTGAGTCACATTTTGCACAAACTCCCCTTCAGTTTTCAAAATATCCCAAATATCCCAATTTCGAGGCCTGAGCCATATTTTGGAGCCAAAATCTGGCTCTCTGCAAGTATTCGCAGTTTGAAATTGCGAATTTTTTATACCCTATATATGCCAAGTGCTGAAAGCGGCGTTTGGTCACATTTGTCCCAAACCTCCCTCCAGTTTTCAAAATATCCCAAACATCCGAATTTCTAGGCCTGAGCCATATTTTGGGGCCAAATTCTGGCTCTCTGCACGTATTCGCAGTTTGAAATTGCTACCTTTTTATACCCAACTCCCCTGCAGTTCTCGAAATATCCCAAATATCCCAATTTCGAGGCCTGAGCCATATTTTGGGGCCAAATTCTGGCTCTCTGCACGTATTCGCAGTTTGAAATTGCGACTTTTTATACCCAACATATGCCAAGTACTGAAAGCGGCAGTGAGTCAAATTTTGCACAAACTCCCCTGCAGTTCTCGAAATATCCCAATTTCGAGGCCTGAGCCATATTTTGGGGCCAAATTCTGGCTCTCTGCACGTATTCGCAGTTTGAAATTGCGACTTTTTATACCCAACATATCCCAAGTACTGAAAGCGGCATTTGGTCATATTTGTCCCAAACTCCCCTGCAGTTTTTAAAATATCCCGAAAATCCCAATTTCGAGGCCGGAGCCATGTTTTGGAGCCAAATTCTGGCTCTCTGCACGTATTCGCAGTTTGAAATTACGACTTTTTTATACCCAACATATGCAAAGTATTGGACGCAGCAGTGAGTCACATTTTGCACAAACTCCCCTGCAGTTTTCAAAATATCCCAAACATCTCAATTTCTAGGCCTGAGCCATATTTTGGAAACAAATTCTGGCTCTCTGCACATATTCGCAGTTTGAAATTACGACTTTTTTATACCCAACATATGCGAAGTACTGAAAGCGGCGTTTGGTCACATTTGTCCCAAACATTCCATGCAGGTTTCAAAATGTCCCAAACATCCCAATATCGAGGCCTGAGCCATATTTTGGAGCCAAATTCTGGCTCTCTGCACGTATTCGCAGTTTGAAATTACTACTTTTTATACCCAACATATGCCAAGTACTGAAAGCGGCGTTTGGTCATATTTGTCCCAAACTCTCCTGTAGTTTTCAAAATATCCCAAACTAACCAATTTCGAGGCCTGAGTCATATTTTGGAGCCAAATTCTGGCTCTCTGCACGTATTCGGAGTTTGAAATTGAGACTTTTTATACCTAACATATGCACAGTCCTGAAAACGGCAGTGAGTCACATTTTGCACAAACTCCCCTGCAGTTTTCAAAATATCCCAAATATCCCAATTTCGAGGCCTGAGCCATATTTTGGAGCCATATTCAGGCTCTCTGTACGTATTCGCAGTTTGAAGTTACGACTTTTTATACCCAACATATGCCAAGTAGTGAAAGCGGCGTTTGGTCACATTTATCCGAAACCTCCCTCCAGTTTTCAAAATATCCTAAACATCCCAATTTCGAGGCCTGAGCTATATTTTGGAGCCAAATTCTGGCTATATGCACGTATTCGCAGTTTGATATTACGACTTTTTATACCCAACATATGCCAAGTCCTGAAAGAGGCAATGAGTCACATTTTGCACAAACTCCCCTGCAGTTTTCGAAAAATCCCAAATATCCCAATTTCGAGGCCTGAGCCATATTTTGGAGCCAAATTCTGGCTCTCTGCACGTATTCGCAGTTTTAAGTTATGACTTTTTATACCCAACATATGCCAAGTAGTGAAAGCGGCGTTTGGTCATATTTGTCCCAAACTCCTCTGCAGTTTTCAAAATATCCCAAACTTCTCAATTTCGAGGCCTGAGTCATATTTTGGAGCCAAATTCTGGCTATATGCACGTATTCGCAGTTTGAAATTACGACTTTTTTATACCCAACATATGCGAAGTACTGAAAGCGGCGTTTGGTCACATTTGTCCCAAACATTCCTCCAGGTTTCAAAATGTCCCAAACATCTCAATATCGAGGCCTGAGCCATATTTTGGAGCCAAATTCTGGGTCTCTGCACGTATTCGCAGTTTGAAATTACAACTTATTATACCCAACATATGCCAAGTACTGAAAGCGGCAGAGAGTCACATTTTGCACAAACTCCCCAGCAGTTTTCAAAATATCCCAAACATCCTAATTTCGAGGCCTGAGCCATATTTTGGAGCCAAATTCTGGCTCTCTGCACGTATTCGCAGTTTGAAATTGCGACTTTTTTATACCCAACATATGCCAACTACAGAAAGCGGCGTTTGGTCACAATTGTCCCAAACCTCCCTGCAGTTTTCAAAATATCCCTAAAATCCCAATTTCGAGGCCGGAGCCATGTTTTGGAGCCAAATTCTGGCTCTCTGCACGTATTCGCAGTTTGATATTACGACTTTTTATACCCAACATATGCAATGTATTGGACGCAGCAGTGAGTCACATTTTGCACAAACTCCCCTGCAGTTTTCAAAATATTCCAAACATCCCAATTTCGAGGCCTGAGCCTTATTTTGGAAACAAATTCTGGCTCTCAGCACGTATTCGCAGTTTGAAATTACGACTTTTTTATACCCAACATATGCGAAGTACTGAAAGCGGCGTTTGGTCACATTTGTCCCAAACATTCCTCCAGGTTTCAAAATGTCCCAAACATCTCAATATCGAGCCCTGAGCCATATTTTGGAGCCAAATTTTGGCTCTCTGCACGTATTCGCAGTTTGAAATTACGACCTTTTATACCCAACATATGCCAACTACTGAAAGCGGCGTTTGGTTATATTTGTCCCAAACTCCCCTGCAGTTTTCAAAATATCCCAAACTTCCCAATTTCGAGGCCTGAGTCATAATTTGGAGCCAAATTCTGGCTCTCTGCACGTATTCGCAGTTTGAAATTCCGACTTTTTAAAGTAATATATGCCAAGTCCTGAAAGCGGCAGTGAGTCACATTTTGCACAAACTCCCCTGCAGTTTTCGAAATATCCCAAATATCCGAATTTCGAGGCCTGAGCCATATTTTGGAGCCAAATTCAGGCTCTCTGTACGTATTCGCAGTTTGAAGTTACGACTTTTTATACCCAACATATACCAAGTCCTGAAAGAGGCAATGAGTCACATTTTGCACAAACTCCTTTGCAGTTTTCGAAAAATCCCAAATATCCCAATTTCGAGGCCTGAGCCATATTTTGGAGCCAAATTCTAGCTCTCTGCACGTATTCGCAGTTTTAAGTTATGACTTTTTATATCCAACGTATGCCAAGTAGTGAAATCGGCGTTTGGTCATATTTGTCCCAAAATCCCCTGCAGTTTTCAAAATATCCCAAACTTCTCAATTTCGAGGCCTGAGTCATATTTTGGAGCCAAATTCTGGCTCTCTGCACGTATTCGCAGTTTGAAATTATGACTTTTTATACCTAACATATGCCAACTACAGAAAGCGGCGTTTGGTCACAATTGTACCAAACCTCCCTGCAGTTTTCAAAATATCCCTAAAATCCCAATTTCGAGCCCGGAGCCATGTTTTGGAGCCAAATTCTGGCTCTCTGCACGTATTCGCAGTTTGATATTACGACTTTTTATACCCAACATATGCAAAGTATTGGACGCAGCAGTGAGTCACATTTTGCACAAACTCCCCTGCAATTTTCAAAATATTCCAAACATCCCAATTTCGAGGCCTGAGCCTTATTTTGGAAACAAATTCTGGCTCTTTGCACGTATTCGCAGTTTGAAATTACGACTGTTTTATACCCAACATATGCGAAGTACTGAAAGCGGCGTTTGGTCACATTTGTCCCAAACATTCCTGCAGGTTTCAAAATGTCCCAAACATCCCAATATCGAGGCCTGAGCCATATTTTGGAGCCAAATTCTGGCTCTCTGCACGTATTCGCAGTTTGAAATTACGACTTTTTATACCCAACATATGCCAAGTACTGAAAGCGGCGTTTGGTCATATTTGTCCGAAACTCCCCTGCAGTTTTCAAAATATCCCAAACTTCCCAATTTCGAGGCCTGAGTCATAATTTGGAGCCAAATTCTGGCTCTCTGCACGTATTCGCAGTTTGAAATTACGACTTTTTAAAGTAATATATGACATGTCCTGAAAGCGGCAGTGAGTCACATTTTGCACAAATTCCCCTGCAGTTTTCGAAATATCCCAAATATCCCAATTTCGAGGCCTGAGCCATATTTTGGAGCCAAATTTTGGCTCTCAGCACGTATTTGCAGTTTGATATTGCAACTTTTTTATACCCAACATATGCAAACTACTGAAAGCGGTGTTTGGTCACATTTGTCCCAAACCTCCTTGCAGTTTTCAAAATATCCCAAACATCCCAATTTCGAGGCCTGAGCCATATTTTGGAGCCAAATTCTGGCTCTCTGCACGTATTCGGAGTTTAAAATTGAGACTTTTTATACCTTACATATGCACAGTCCTGAAAACGGCAGTGAGTCACATTTTGCACAAACTCCCCTGCAGTTTTCAAAATATCCCAAATATTCCAATTTCGAGGCCTGAGCCATATTTTGGAGCCATATTCAGGCTCTCTGTACGTATTCGCAGTTTGAAGTTACGACTTTTTATACCCAACATATGCCAAGTAGTGAAAGCGGCGTTTGGTCACATTTATCCCAAACCTCCCTCCAGTTTTCAAAATATCCCAAACATGCCAATTTCGAGGCCTGAGCTATATTTTGGAGCCAAATTCTGGCTATATGCACGTATTCGCAGTTTGATATTACGACTTTTTATACCCAACATATGCCAAGTCATGAAAGAGGCAATGAGTCACATTTTGCACAAACTCCCCTGCAGTTTTCGAAAAATCCCAAATATCCCAATTTCGAGGCCTGAGCCATATTTTGGAGCCAAATTCTGGCTCTCTGCACGTATTCGCAGTTTTAATTTATGACTTTTTATACCCAACATATGCCAAGTAGTGAAAGCGGCGTTTGGTCATATTTGTCCCAAACTCCCCTGCAGTTTTCAAAATATCCCAAACTTCTCAATTTCGAGGCCTGAGTCATATTTTGGAGCCAAATTCTGGCTCTCTGCACGTATTCGCAGTTTGAAATTACGATTTTTTATACCTAACATTTGCCAAGTCCTGAAAGCGGCAGTGAGTCACATTTTGCACAAACTCCCCTGCAGTTTTCGAAATATCCAAAATATCCCAATTTCAAGGCCTGAGCCATATTTTGGAGCCAAATTCTGGCTCTCTGCACGTATTCGCAGTTTGAAATTACGACTTTTTAAAGTAATATATGACATGTCCTGAAAGCGGCAGTGAGTCACATTTTGCACAAATTCCCCTGCAGTTTTCGAAATATCCCAAATATCCCAATTTCGAGGCCTGAGCCATATTTTGGAGCCAAATTTTGGCTCTCTGCACGTATTCGCAGTTTGATATTGCAACTTTTTTATACCCAACATATGCAAACTACTGAAAGCGGTGTTTGGTCACATTTGTCCCAAACCTCCTTGCAGTTTTCAAAATATCCCAAACATCCCAATTTCGAGGCCTGAGCCGTATTTTGGACCCAAATTCTGGCTCTCTGCACGTATTCGCAGTGTGATATTACGACTTTTTATACCCAACATATG
Organism: Procambarus clarkii; assembly: GCF_040958095.1. Classification (NCBI taxonomy): domain Eukaryota; kingdom Metazoa; phylum Arthropoda; class Malacostraca; order Decapoda; family Cambaridae; genus Procambarus; species Procambarus clarkii. The sequence goes on from NW_027189446.1 coordinate 130,318, forward strand.
CCAAGTACTTGACGCGGCAGTGAGTCACATTTTGCACAAACTCCCCTGCAGTTTTCAAAATATCCCAAATATCCCAATTTCGAGGCCTGAGCCATATTATGGAGCCAAATTCTGGCTCTCTGCACGTATTCGCAGTTTGAAATTGCGACTTTTTTATACCTAACATATGCCAACTACAGAAAGCAGCGTTTGGTCACATTTGTCCCAAACCTCCCTCCAGTTTTCAAAATAACCCAAACATCCCAATTTAGAGGTCTGAGCCATATTTTGGAGCCAAATTCTGGCTCTATGCACAAATTCGCAATTTTATATTACGACTTTTTATACCCAACATATGCCAAGTCCTGAAAGCGGCAGTGAGTCACATTTTGCACAAACTCCCCTGCAGTTTTCAAAATATCCCAAATATCCCAATTTCGAGGCCTGAGCCATATTATGGAGCCAAATTCTGGCTCTCTGCACGTATTCGCAGTTTGAAATTGCGACTTTTTTATACCTAACATATGCCAACTACAGAAAGCGGCGTTTGGTCACATTTGTCCCAAACTTCCCTGCAGTTTTCAAAATATCCCTAAAGTCCCAATTTCGAGGCCGGAGCCATGTTTTGGAGCCAAATTCTGACTCTCTGCAAGTATTCGCAGTTTTATATTACGACTTTTTATACCCAACATATGCCAAGTATTAGACGCAGCAGTGAGTCACATTTTGCACAAACTCCCCTGCAGTTTTCAAAATATCCCAAACATCCCAATTTCAAGGCCTGAGCCTTATTTTGGAAACAAATTCTGGCTCTCTGCAAGTATTCGCAGTTTGAAATTACAACTTTTTTATACCCAACATATGCGAAGTACTGAAAGCGGCGTTTGGTCACATTTGTCCCAAACATTCCTGCAGGTTTCAAAATGTCCCAAACATCCCAATATCGAGGCCTGAGCCATATTTTGGAGCCAAATTCTGGCTCTCTGCACGTATTCGCAGTTTGAAATTACGACATTTTATACCCAACATATGCCAAATACTGAAAGCGGCGTTTGGTCATATTTGTCCCAAACTCCCCTGCAGTTTTCAAAATATCCCAAACTTCCCAATTTCGAGGCCTGAGTCATAATTTGGAGCCAAATTCTGGCTCTATGCATATATTCGCAATTTTATATTACGACTTTTTATACCCAACATATGCCAAGTCCTGAAAGCGGCAGTGAGTCACATTTTGCACAAACTCCCCTGCAGTTTTAAAAATATCCCAAATATCCCAATTTCGAGGCCTGAGCCATATTTTGGAGCTAAATTTTGGCTCTCTGCACGTATTCGCAGTTTGAAATTGCGACTTTTTTATACCCAACATATGCCAACTACTGAAAGCGGCGTTTGGTCACATTTGTCCCAAACCTCCCTGCAGTTTTCAAAATATCCCTAATATCCCAATTTCGAGGCCTGAGCCATATTTTGGAGCCAAATTCTGGCTCTCTGCACGTATTCGCAGTTTGATATTTCGACTTTTTATACCCAACATATGCAAAGTATTGGACGCAGCAGTGAGTCACATTTTGCACAAACTCCCCTGCAGTTTTCAAAATATCCCAAACATCTCAATTTCTAGGCCTGAGCCATATTTTGGAAACAAATTCTGGCTCTCTGCACGTATTCGCAGTTTGAAATTACTACTTTTTATACCCAACATATGCCAAGTACTGAAAGCGGCGTTTGGTCATATTTGTCCCAAACTCTCCTGCAGTTTTCAAAATATCCCAAACTAACCAATTTCGAGGCCTGAGTCATATTTTGGAGCCAAATTCTGGCTCTCTGCAGGTATTCGGAGTTTAAAATTGAGACTTTTTATACCTTACATATGCACAGTCCTGAAAACGGCAGTGAGTCACATTTTGCACAAACTCCCCTGCAGTTTTCAAAATATCCCAAATATCCCAATTTCGAGGCCTGAGCCATATTTTGGAGCCATATTTAGGCTCTCTGTACGTATTCGCAGTTTGAAGTTACGACTTTTTATACCCAACATATGCCAAGTAGTGAAAGCGGCATTTGGTCACATTTATCCCAAACCTCCCTCCAGTTTTCAAAATATCCCAAACATGCCAATTTCGAGGCCTGAGCTATATTTTGGAGCCAAATTCTGGCTATATGCACGTATTCGCAGTTTGATATTACGACTTTTTATACCCAACATATGCCAAGTCCTGAAAGCGGCAGTGAGTCACATTTTGCACAAACTCCCCTGCAGTTTTCGAAATATCCAAAATATCCCAATTTCAAGGCCTGAGCCATATTTTGGAGCCAAATTCTGGCTCTCTGCACGTATTCGCAGTTTGAAATAGCGACTTTTTTATACCCAACATATACCAACTACAGAAAGCGGCGTTTGGTCACAATTATCCCAAACCACCCTGCAGTTTTCAAAATATCCCTAAAATCCCAATTTCGAGGCAGGAGCCATGTTTTGGAGCCAAATTCTGGCTCTCTGCACGTATTCGCAATTTGATATTACGACTTTTAATACCCAACATATGCAAAGTATTGGACGCAGCAGTGAGTCACATTTTGCACAAACTCCCCTGCAGTTTTCAAAATATTCCAAACATCCCAATTTCGAGGCCTGAGCCTTATTTTGGAAACAAATTCTGGCTCTCTGCACGTATTCGCAGTTTGAAATTACGACTTTTTTATACCCAACATATGCGAAGTACTGAAAGCGGCGTTTGGTCACATTTGTCCCAAACATTCCTCCAGGTTTCAAAATGTCCCAAACATCTCAATATCGAGGCCTGAGCCATATTTTGGAGCCAAATTCTGGGTCTCTGCACGTATTCGCAGTTTGAAATTACAACTTATTATACCCAACATATGCCAAGTACTGAAAGCGGCAGAGAGTCACATTTTGCACAAACTCCCCAGCAGTTTTCAAAATATCCCAAACATCCTAATTTCGAGGCCTGAGCCATATTTTGGAGCCAAATTCTGGCTCTCTGCACGTATTCGCAGTTTGAAATTGCGACTTTTTTATACCCAACATATGCCAAGTACTGAAAGCGGCGTTTGGTCATATTTGTCCCAAACTCCCCAGCAGTTTTCAAAATATCCCAAACTTCCCAATTTCGAGGCCTGAGTCATAATTTGGAGCCAAATTCTGGCTCTATGCACATATTCGCAATTTTATATTACGACTTTTTATACCCAACATATGCCAAGTCCTGAAAGCGGCAGTGAGTCACATTTTGCACAAACTCCCCTGCAGTTTTAAAAATATCCCAAATATCCCAATTTCGAGGCCTGAGCCATATTTTGGAACTAAATTTTGGCTCTCTGCACGTATTCGCAGTTTGAAATTGCGACTTTTTTATACCCAACATATGCCAACTACTGAAAGCGGCGTTTGGTCACATTTGTCCCAAACCTCCCTGCAGTTTTCAAAATATCCCTAATATCCCAATTTCGAGGCCTGAGCCATATTTTGGAGCCAAATTCTGGCTCTCTGCACGTATTCGCAGTATGATATTATGAGTTTTTATACCCAACATATGCCAAGTACTTGATGCGGCAGTGAGTCACATTTTGGACAAACTCCCCTGCAGTTTTCAAAATATCACATACATCCCAATTTCGAGGCCTGAGCCATATTTTGGAGCAAAATTCAAGCTCTCTCTGTACGTATTCGCAGTTTGAAATTACAACTTTTTATACTCAACATATGCCAAGTACTGAAAGCGGCGTTTGGTCACATTTGTCCCAAACCTCCCTCCAGTTTTCAAAATATCCCAAACATCCCAATTTCGAGGCCTGAGCAATATTTTGGAGCCAAATTCTGGCTCTCTGCACGTATTCGCAGTTTTAAATTACGACTTTTTATACCCATCATATGCCAAGTACTGAAAGCGACGTTTGGTCACATTTGTCCCAAACCTCCCTCCAGTTTTCAAAATATCCCAAACATCCCAATTTCGAGGCCTGAGCCATATTTTGGAGCTAAATTCTGGCTCTCTGCACGTTTTCGCAGTTTGATATTACAACTTTTTATACCCAACATATGCCAAGTCCTGAACGTGGCAGTGAGTCACATTTTGCACAAACTCCCCTGCAGTTCTCGAAATATCCCAAATATCCCAATTTCGAGGCCTGAGCCATATTTTGGGGCCAAATTTTGGCACTGCACGTATTCGCAGTTTGAAATTGCGACTTTTTTATACCCAACATATGCCAAGTACTGAAAGCGGCGTTTGGTCACATTTGTCCCAAACCTCCCTGCAGTTTTCAAAATATTCCAAATATCCCAATTTCGAGGCTTGAGCCATATTTTGGAGCCAAATTCTGGCTCTCTGCACGTATTCGCAGTTTGAATTTACGACTTTTTATACCTAACATTTGCCAAGTCCTGAAAGCGGCAGTGAGTCACATTTTGCACAAACTCCCCTGCAGTTTTCAAAATATCCCAAATATCCCAATTTCGAGGCCTGAGCCATATTATGGAGCCAAATTCTGGCTCTCTGCACGTATTCGCAGTTTGAAATTGCGACTTTTTTATAATAACATATGCCAAGTACTGAAAGCAGCGTTTGGTCACATTTGTCCCAAACCTGCCTCCAGTTTTCAAAATATCCCAAACATTCCAATTTCGAGGCCTGAGCTATATTTTGGAGCCAAATTCTGGCTCTATGCACGTATTCGCAGTTTGATATTACGACTTTTTATACCAAACATATGCCAAGTCCTGAAGCGGCAGTGAGTCACATTTTGCTCAAACTCCCCTGCAGTTTTCGAAATATCCCAAATATCCCAATTTCGAGGCCTGAACCATATTTTGGAGCCAAATTCTGTCTCTCTGCACGTATTCGCAGTTTGAAATTACAACTTTTTATACTCAACATATGCCAAGTACTGAAAGCGGCGTTTGGTCACATTTGTCCCAAACCTCCCTCCAGTTTTCAAAATATCCTAAATATCCCAATTTCGAGGCCTGAGCCATATTTTGGAACTCAATTTTGGCTCTCTGCACGTATTCGCAGTTTGAAATTGCGACTTTTTTATACCCAACATATGCCAACTACTGAAAGCGGCGTTTGGTCACATTTGTCCCAAACCTCCCTGCAGTTTTCAAAATATCCCTAATATCCCAATTTCGAGGCCTGAGCCATATTTTGGAGCCAAATTCTGGCTCTCTGCACGTATTCGCAGTATGATATTATGAGTTTTTATACCCAACATATGCCAAGTACTTGATGCGGCAGTGAGTCACATTTTGGACAAACTCCCCTGCAGTTTTCAAAATATCACAAACATCGCAATTTCGAGGCCTGAGCCATATTTTGGAGCCAAATTCAAGCTCTCTCTGTACGTATTCGCAGTTTGAAATTACAACTTTTTATACTCAACATATGCCAAGTACTGAAAGCGGCGTTTGGTCACATTTGTCCCAAACCTCCCTCCAGTTTTCAAAATATCCCAAACATCCCAATTTCGAGGCCTGAGCAATATTTTGGAGCCAAATTCTGGCTCTCTGCACGTATTCGCAGTTTTAAATTACGACTTTTTATACCCATCATATGCCAAGTACTGAAAGCGGCGTTTGGTCACATTTGTCCCAAACCTCCCTCCAGTTTTCAAAATATCCCAAACATCCCAATTTCGAGGCCTGAGCCATATTTTGGAGCTAAATTCTGGCTCTCTGCACGTTTTCGCAGTTTGATATTACGACTTTTTATACCCAACATATGCCAAGTCCTGAACGTGGCAGTGAGTCACATTTTGCACAAACTCCCCTGCAGTTCTCGAAATATCCCAAATATCCCAATTTCGAGGCCTGAGCCATATTTTGGGGCCAAATTTTGGCACTGCACGTATTCGCAGTTTGAAATTGCGACTTTTTTATACCCAACATATGCCAAGTACTGAAAGCGGCGTTTGGTCACATTTGTCCCAAACCTCCCTGCAGTTTTCAAAATATTCCAAATATCCCAATTTCGAGGCTTGAGCCATATTTTGGAGCCAAATTCTGGCTCTCTGCACGTATTCGCAGTTTGAATTTACGACTTTTTATACCTAACATTTGCCAAGTCCTGAAAGCGGCAGTGAGTCACATTTTGCACAAACTCCCCTGCAGTTTTCAAAATATCCCAAATATCCCAATTTCGAGGCCTGAGCCATATTATGGAGCCAAATTCTGGCTCTCTGCACGTATTCGCAGTTTGAAATTGCGACTTTTTTATAATAACATATGCCAAGTACTGAAAGCAGCGTTTGGTCACATTTGTCCCAAACCTGCCTCCAGTTTTCAAAATATCCCAAACATTCCAATTTCGAGGCCTGAGCTATATTTTGGAGCCAAATTCTGGCTCTATGCACGTATTCGCAGTTTGATATTACGACTTTTTATACCAAACATATGCCAAGTCCTGAAGCGGCAGTGAGTCACATTTTGCTCAAACTCCCCTGCAGTTTTCGAAATATCCCAAATATCCCAATTTCGAGGCCTGAACCATATTTTGGAGCCAAATTCTGTCTCTCTGCACGTATTCGCAGTTTGAAATTACAACTTTTTATACTCAACATATGCCAAGTACTGAAAGCGGCGTTTGGTCACATTTGTCCCAAACCTCCCTCCAGTTTTCAAAATATCCCAAATATCCCAATTTCGAGGCCTGAGCTATATTTTGGAGCCAAATTCTGGCTCTCTGCACGTATTCGCAGTTTGAAATTGCAACTTTTTATACCCAACATATGCCAAGTACTGCAGCGGCGTTTGGTCATATTTGTCCCAAACTCCCCTGCAGTTTTCAAAATATCCTAAACTTCTCAATTTCGAGGCCTGAGTCATATTTTGGAGCCAAATTCTGGCTCTCTGCACGTATTCGCAGTTTGAATTTACGACTTTTTATACCTAACATTTGCCAAGTCCTGAAAGCGGCAGTGAGTCACATTTTGCACAAACTCCCCTGCAGTTTTCAAAATATCCCAAATATCCCAATTTCGAGGCCTGAGCCATATTATGGAGCCAAATTCTGGCTCTCTGCACGTATTCGCAGTTTGAAATTGCGACTTTTTTATACCTAACATATGCCAACTACAGAAAGCGGCGTTTGGTCACATTTGTCCCAAACCTCCCTGCAGTTTTCAAAATATCCCTAAAGTCCCAATTTCGAGGCCGGAGCCATGTTTTGGAAACAAATTCTGGCTCTCTGCACGTATTCGCAGTTTGATATTACGACTTTTTATACCCAACATATGCAAAGTATTGGACGCAGCAGTGAGTCACATTTTGCACAAACTCCCCTGCAGTTTTCAAAATATCCCAAACATCCCAATTTCGAGGCCTGAGCCTTATTTTGGAAACAAATTCTGGCTCTCTGCACGTATTCGCAGTTTGAAATTACGACTTTTTTATACCCAACATATGCGAAGTACTGAAAGCGGCGTTTGGTCACATTTGTCCCAAACATTCCTGCATGTTTCAAAGTGTCCCAAACATCCCAATATCGAGGCCTGAGCCATATTTAGAGCCAAATTCTGGCTCTCTGCACGTATTCGCAGTTTGAAATTACGACTTTTTATACCCAACATATGCCAAGTACTGAAAGCGGCGTTTGGTCATATTTGTCCCAAACTTCCCTGCAGTTTTCAAAATATCCCAAACTTCCCAATTTCGAGGCCTGAGTCATAATTTGGAGCCAAATTCTGGCTCTCTGCATGTATTCGCAGTTTGAAATTACGACTTTTTAAAGTAATATATGCCAAGTCCTGAAAGCGGCAGTGAGTCACATTTTGCACAAACTCCCCTGCAGTTTTCGAAATATCCCAAATATCCCAATTTCGAGGCCTGAGCCATATTTTGGAGCCAAATTCTGGCTCTCTGCACGTATTCGCAGTTTGAATTTACGACTTTTTATACCTAACATTTGCCAAGTCCTGAAAGCGGCAGTGAGTCACATTTTGCACAAACTCCCCTGCAGTTTTCAAAATATCCCAAATATCCCAATTTCTAGGCCTGAGCCATTTTTTGGAAACAAATTCTGGCTCTCTGCACGTATTCGCAGTTTGAAATTACGACTTTTTATACCCAACATATGCAAAGTATTGGACGCAGCAGTGAGTCACATTTTGCACAAACTCCCCTGCAGTTTTCAAAATATCCCAAACATCTCAATTTCTAGGCCTGAGCCATTTTTTGGAAACAAATTCTGGCTCTCTGCACGTATTCGCAGTTTGAAATTACGACTTTTTTATACCCAACATATGCGAAGTACTGAAAGCGGCGTTTGGTCACATTTGTCCCAAACATTCCATGCAGGTTTCAAAATGTCCCAAACATCCCAATATCGAGGCCTGAGCCATATTTTGGAGCCAAATTATGGCTCTCTGCACGTATTCGCAGTTTTAAGTTACGACTTTTTATACCCAACATATGCCAAGTACTGAAAGCGGCGTTTGGTCACATTTGTCCCAAACCTCCCTCCAGTTTCCAAAATATCCCAAACATCCCAATTTCGAGGCCTGAGCCATATTTTGGAGCCAAATTCTGGCTCTCTGCACGTATTCGCAGTTTGATATTACGACTTTTTATACCCAACATATGCCAAGTACTTGATGCGGCAGTGAGTCACATTTTGCACAACCTCCCCTACAGTTTTCAAAATATCCCAAACATCCCAATTTCGAGGCCTGAGCCATATTTTGGAGCCAAATTCAAGCTCTCTGTACGTATTCGCATTTTGAAATTACAACTTTTTATACTGAACATATGCCAAGTACTGAAAGCGGCGTTTGGTCACATTTGTCCCAAACCTCTCTCCAGTTTTCAAAATATTCCAAACATCCCAATTTCGAGGCCTGAGCAATATTTTGGAGCCAAATTCTGGCTCTCTGCAGGTATTCGCAGTTTTAAATTACGACTTTTTATACCAAACATATGCCAAGTACTGAAAGCGGCGTTTCGTCACATTTGTCCCAAACCTCCCTCCAGTTTTCAAAATATCCCCAACATCCCAGTTTCGAGGCCTGAGCCATATTTTGGAGCCAAATTCTGGCTCTCTGCACGTATTCGCAGTTTGATATTACGACTTTTTATACCCAACATATGCCAAGTACTGAAACCGGCAGTGAGTCACATTTTGCACAAACTCCCCTTCAGTTTTCAAAATATCCCAAATATCCCAATTTCGAGGCCTGAGCCATATTTTGGAGCCAAAATCTGGCTCTCTGCAAGTATTCGCAGTTTGAAATTGCGAATTTTTTATACCCTATATATGCCAAGTGCTGAAAGCGGCGTTTGGTCACATTTGTCCCAAACCTCCCTCCAGTTTTCAAATTATTTCAAACATTCCAATTTCGAGGCCTGAGTCATATTTTGGAGCCAAATTCTGGCTCTATGCACGTATTCGCAGTTTGATATTACGACTTTATATACCAAACATATGCCAAGTCCTGAAAGCGGCAATGAGTCATATTTTGCACAAACTCCCCTGCAGTTTTGGAAAAAATCCCAAATATCCCAATTTCGAGGCCCGAGCCATATTTTGGAGTCAAATTCTGGCTCTCTGCACGTATTCGCAGTTTTAAGTTACGACTTTTTATACCCAACATATGCCAAGTCCTGAAAGCGGCAGTGAGTCACATTTTGCACAAACTCCCCTGCAGTTTTCGAAATATCCCAAATATCAGAATTTCGAGGCCTGAGCCATATTTTGGAGCCAAATTTTGGCTCTCTGCACGTATTCGCAGTTTGAAATTGCGACTTTTTTATACCCAACATATGCCAACTACTGAAACCGGCGTTTGGTCACATTTGTCCCAAACCTCCCTGCAGTTTTCAAAATATCCCTAATATCCCAATTTCGAGGTTTGAGCCATATTTTGGAGCCAAATTCTGGCTCTCTGCACGTATTCGCAGTGTGATATTATGAGTTTTTATACCCAACATATGCCAACTACTTGATGCGGCAGTGAGTCACATTTTGGACAAACTCCCCTGCAGTTTTCAAAATATCACAAACATCCCAATTTCGAGGCCTGAGCCATATTTTGGAGCCAAATTCAAGCTCTCTGTACGTATTCGCAGTTTGAAATTACAACTTTTTATACTCAACATATGCCAAGTACTGAAAGCGGCGTTTGGTCACATTTGTCCCAAACCTCCCTGCAGTTTTCAAAATATCCCAAACATCCCAATTTCGAGGCCTGAGCAATATTTTGGAGCCAAATTCTGGCTCTCTGCACGTATTCGCAGTTTGAAATTACGACTTTTTATACCCAACATATGCCAAGTACTGCAGCGGCGTTTGGTCATATTTGTCCCAAACTCCCCTGCAGTTTTCAAAATATCCCAAACTTCTCAATTTCGAGGCCTGAGTCATATTTTGGATCCAAATTCTGGCTCTCTGCACGTATTCGCAGTTTGAATTTACGACTTTTTATACCTAACATTTGCCAAGTCCTGAAAGCGGCAGTGAGTCACATTTTGCACAAACTCCCCTGCAGTTTTCAAAATATCCCAAATATCCCAATTTCGAGGCCTGAGCCATATTATGGAGCCAAATTCTGGCTCTCTGCACGTATTCGCAGTTTGAAATTGCGACTTTTTTATAACATATGCCAAGTACTGAAAGCAGCGTTTGGTCACATTTGTCCCAAACCTGCCTCCAGTTTTCAAAATATCCCAAACATTCCAATTTTGAGGCCTGAGCTATATTTTGGAGCCAAATTCTGGCTCTATGCACGTATTCGCAGTTTGATATTACGACTTTTTATACCAAACATATGCCAAGTCCTGAAGCGGCAGTGAGTCACATTTTGCTCAAACTCCCCTGCAGTTTTCGAAATATCCCAAATATCCCAATTTCGAGGCCTGAACCATATTTTGGAGCCAAATTCTGTCTCTCTGCACGTATTCGCAGTTTGAAATTACAACTTTTTATACTCAACATATGCCAAGTACTGAAAGCGGCGTTTGGTCACATTTGTCCCAAACCTCCCTCCAGTTTTCAAAATATCCCAAATATCCCAATTTCGAGGCCTGAGCTATATTTTGGAGCCAAATTCTGGCTCTCTGCACGTATTCGCAGTTTGAAATTGCAACTTTTTATACCCAACATATGCCAAGTACTGCAGCGGCGTTTGGTCATATTTGTCCCAAACTCCCCTGCAGTTTTCAAAATATCCTAAACTTCTCAATTTCGAGGCCTGAGTCATATTTTGGAGCCAAATTCTGGCTCTCTGCACGTATTCGCAGTTTGAATTTACGACTTTTTATACCTAACATTTGCCAAGTCCTGAAAGCGGCAGTGAGTCACATTTTGCACAAACTCCCCTGCAGTTTTCAAAATATCCCAAATATCCCAATTTCGAGGCCTGAGCCATATTATGGAGCCAAATTCTGGCTCTCTGCACGTATTCGCAGTTTGAAATTGCGACTTTTTTATACATAACATATGCGAAGTACTGAAAGCGGCGTTTGGTCACATTTGTCCCAAACATTCCTGCAGGTTTCAAAATATCCCTAAAGTCCCAATTTCGAGGCCGGAGCCATGTTTTGGAGCCAAATTCTGACTCTCTGCACGTATTCGCAGTTTGATATTACGACTTTTTATACCCAACATATACAAAAGAATTGGACGCAGCAGTGAGTCACATTTTGCACAAACTCCCCTGCAGTTTTCAAAATATCCCAAACATCCCAATTTCGAGGCCTGAGCCTTATTTTGGAAACAAATTCTGGCTCTCTGCACGTATTCGCAGTTTGAAATTACGACTTTTTATACCCAACATATACCAAGTACTGAAAGCAGCGTTTGGTCATATTTGTCCCAAACTCCCCTGCAGTTTTCAAAATATCTCAAACTTCCCAATTTCGAGGCCTGAGTCATAATTTGGAGCCAAATTCTGGCTCTCTGCACGTATTCGCAGTTTGAAATTACGACTTTTTAAAGTAATATATGCCAAGTCCTGAAAGCGGCAGTGAGTCACATTTTGCACATACTCCCCTGCAGTTTTCGAAATATCCCAAATATCCCAATTTCGAGGCCTGAGCCATATTTTGGAGCCAAATTCAGGCTCTCTGTACGTATTCGCAGTTTGAAGTTACGACTTTTTATACCCAACATATGCCAAGTACTGAAAGCGGCTTTTGGTCACATTTGTCCCAAACCTCCCTCCAGTTTTCAAATTATTTCAAACATCCCAATTTCGAGGCCTGAGCCATATTTTGGAGCCAAATTTTGGCTCTCTGCACGTATTCGCAGTTTTAAGTTACGACTTTTTATACCCAACATATGCCAAGTACTGAAAGCGGCGTTTGGTCACATTTGTCCCAAACCTCCCTCCAGTTTTCAAAATAACCCAAACATCCCAATTTCGAGGTCTGAGCCATATTTTGGAGCCAAATTCTGGCTCTATGCACATATTCGCAGTTTTATATTACGACTTTTTATACCCAACATATGCCAAGTCCTGAAAGCGGCAGTGAGTCACATTTTGCACAAACTCCCCTGCAGTTTTCGAAATATCCCAAATATCCCAATTTCGAGGCCTGAGCCATATTTTGGAGCCAAATTTTGGCTCTCTGCACGTATTCGCAGTTTGAAATTGCGACTTTTTTATACCCAACATATGCCAACTACTGAAACCGGCGTTTGGTCACATTTGTCCCAAACCTCCCTGCAGTTTTCAAAATATCCCTAATATCCCAATTTCGAGGTTTGAGCCATATTTTGGAGCCAAATTCTGGCTCTCTGCACGTATTCGCAGTGTGATATTATGAATTTTTATACCCAACATATGCCAACTACTTGATGCGGCAGTGAGTCACATTTTGGACAAACTCCCCTGCAGTTTTCAAAATATCACAAACATCCCAATTTCGAGGCCTGAGCCATATTTTGGAGCCAAATTCAAGCTCTCTGTACGTATTCGCAGTTTGAAATTACGACTTTTTATACCCAACATATGCCAAGTACTGAAAGCGGCGTTTGGTCACATTTGTCCCAAACCTCCCTGCAGTTTTCAAAATATCCCAAACATCACAATTTCTGGGCCTGAGCCATATTTTGGAGCCAAATTCTGACTCTCTGCACGTATTCGCAGTTTGAAATTACGACTTTTTAAAGTAATATATGCCAAGTCCTGAAAGCGGCAGTGAGTCACATTTTGCACAAACTCCCCTGCAGTTTTCGAAATATCCCAAATATCCCAATTTCGAGGCCTGAGCCATATTTTGGAGCCAAATTCAGGCTCTCTGTACGTATTCGCAGTTTGAAATTGCGACTTTTTTATACCTAACATATGCCAACTACAGAAAGCGGCGTTTGGTCACATTTGTCCCAAACCTCCCTCCAGTTTTCAAAATATCCCAAACATCACAATTTCTGGGCCTGAGCCATATTTTGGAGCCAAATTCTGACTCTCTGCACGTTTTCGCAGTTTGATATTACGACTTTTTATACCCAACATATGCCAAGTATTGGACGCAGCAGTGAGTCACATTTTGCACAAACTCTCCTGCAGTTTTCAAAATATCCCAAACATCCCAATTTCGAGGCCTGAGCCATATTTTTGAGCTAAATTCTGGCTCTTTCCACGTATTCGCAGTTTGATATTACGACTTTTTATACCCAACATATGCCAAGTCCTGAAAGTGGCAGTGAGTCACATTTTGCACAAACTCCCCTGCATTTCTCGAAATATCCCAAATATCCCAATTTCGAGGCCTGAGCCATATTTTGGGGCCAAATTCTGGCTCTCTGCACGTATTCGCAGTTTGAAATTGCGACTTTTTTATACCCAACATATGCCAAGTACTGAAAGCGGCGTTTGGTCATATTTGTCCCAAACTCCCCCGCAGTTGTCAAAAATATCCCAAACTTATCAATTTCGAGGCCTGAGTCATATTTTGGAGCCAAATTCTGGCTCTCTGCACGTATTCGCAGTTTGAATTTACGACGTTTTATACCTAACATTTGCCAAGTCCTGAAAGCGGCAGTGAGTCACATTTTGCACAAACTCCCCTGCAGTTTTCAAAATATCCCAAATATCCCAATTTCGAGGCCTGAGCCTTATTATGGAACCAAATTCTGGCTCTCTGCACGTATTCGCAGTTTGAAATTGCGACTTTTTTATACCAACATATGCCAAGTACTGAAAGCAGCGTTTGGTCACATTTGTCCCAAACCTCCCTCCAGTTTTCAAAATATCCCAAATATCCCAATTTCGAGGCCTGAGCCATATTTTGGAGCCAAATTTTGGCTCTCTGCACGTATTCGCAGTTTGATATTACGACTTTTTATACCCAACATATGCCAAGTCCTGAAAGCAGCAGTGAGTCACATTTTGCACAAACTCCCCTGCACTTTTCAAAATATCCCAAACATACAATTTCGAGGCCTGAGCCATATTTTGGAGCCAAATTCAAGCTCTCTGTACGTATTTGCAGTTTGAAATTACAACTTTTTATACTCAACATATGCCAAGTACTGAAAGCGGCGTTTGGTCACATTTGTCCCAAACCTCCCTCCAGTTTTCAAAATATCCCAAACATCCCAATTTCGAGGCCTGAGCAATATTTTGGAGCCAAATTCTGGCTCTCTGCACGTATTCGCAGTTTGATATTACGACTTTTTATACCCAACATATGCCAAGTCCTGAAAGCGGCAGTGAGTCACATTTTGCACAAACTCCCCTGCAGTTCTCGAAATATCCCAAATATCACAATTTCGAGGCCTGAGCAATATCTATGAGCATATATGAGCAATATATGAGCAGACATTTTGAAAACTGCAGGGGGGTTTGGGCAAAATATGACCCATCGCCGTTTTCAGTAATTGGCATATTTTCGGTATAAAAAGTCGTAATTTGAAACTGAAAATAGGTGCAGAGAGTCAGAATTCGGCTCAAAAATCACGCTCATGAGTCAAATTTCCGACATTTCAGACATTTTGAAAACTGCAGGGGGGTTTGAGCAAAATATGACCCATCGCTGTTTTCAGTAATTGGCATATTTTCGGTATGAAACGTCGTAATTTGAAACTGAAAATAGGTGCAGAGAGTCAGAATTCGGATTAAAAATCACGCTCAGGAGTCAAATTTCCGACATTTCAGACATTTTAAAAACTGCAGGGGGTTTGGGCAAAATATGATCCATCGCCGTTTACAGTAATTGGCATATTTTCGGTATGAAACGTCGTGATTTGTAACTGAAAATAGGTGCAGAGAATCAGAATTCGGCTCAAAAATCACGCTCAGGAGTCAAATTTTCGACATTTCAGACATTTTGAAAACTTCAGGGGGGTTTGAGCAAAATATGACCCATCGCTGTTTTCAGTAATTGGCATATTTTCGGTATGAAACGTCGTAATTTGAAACTGAAAATAGGTGCAGAGAGTCAGAATTCGGATTAAAAATCACGCTCAGGAGTCAAATTTCCGACATTTCAGACATTTTGAAAACTGAAGGGGGGTTTGGGCAAAATATGACCCATCGCTCTTTTCAGTAATTGGCATATTTTCGGTATAAAAAGTCGTAATTTGAAACTGAAAATAGGTGCAGAGAGTCAGAATTCGGCTCAAAAAAAACGCTCAGGAGTCAAATTTCCGACATTTCAGACATTTTGAAAACTGCAGGGGGGTTTGGGCAAAATATGACCCATCGCCGTTTTCAGTAATTGGAATATTTTCGGTATAAAAAGTCGTAATTTGAAACTGAAAACAGGTGCAGAAAGTCAGAATTCGGATAAAAAATCACGCTCAGGAATCAAATTTCCGACATTTCAGACATTTTGAAAACTGCAGGGGGTTTGGGCAAAATATGATCCATCGCCGTTTACAGTAATTGGCATATTTTCGGTATGAAACGTCGTGATTTGTAACTGAAAATAGGTGCAGAGTCAGAATTCGGCTCAAAAATCACGCTCAGGAGTCAAATTTCCGACATTTCAGACATTTTGAAAACTGCAGGGGGGTTTGGGCAAAATATGACCCATCGCCGCTTTCAGTAATTGGCATATTTTCGGTATAAAAAGTCGTAATTTGAAACTGAAAATAGGTGCAGAGAGTCAGAATTCGGCTCAAAAATCACGCTCAGGAGTCAAATTTCCGACATTTCAGACATTTTGAAAACTTCAGGGGGGTTTGGGCAAAATATGACCCATCGCCGTTTTGAGTAATTGGCATATTTTCGGTATAAAAAGTCGTAATTTGAAACTGAAAATAGGTGCAGAGAGTCAGAATTCGGCTCAAAAATCACGCTCAGGAGTCAAATTTCCGACATTTCAGACATTTTGAAAACTGCAGGGGGTTTGGGCAAAATATGACCCATCGCCGTTTTCAGTAATTGGCATATTTTCGGTATGAAACGTCGTAATTTGAAACTGAAAATAGGTGCAGAGAGTCAGAATTCGGATAAAAAATCACGCGCAGGAGTCAAATTTCCGACATGTCAGACATTTTGAAAACTGCAGGGGGGGTTTGGGCAAAATATGACCCATCGCCGTTTTCAGTAATTGGCATATTTTCGGTATAAAAGGTCGTAATTTGAAACTGAAAATAGGTGCAGAGAGTCAGAATTCGGCTCAAAAATCACGCTCAGGAGTCAAATTTCCGACATTTCAGACATTTTGAAAACTTCAGGGGGGTTTGTGCAAAATATGACCCATCGCCGTTTTCAGTAATTGGCATATTTTCGGAATGAAAGGTCGTAATTTGAAACTGAAAATAGGTGCAGAGAGTCAGAATTCGGATAAAAAATCACGCTCTGGAGTCAAATTTCCGACATTTCAGACATTTTGAAAACTGCAGGGGGGTTTGGGCAAAATATGACCCATCGCCGTTTTCAGTAATTGGCATGTTTTCGGTATAAAAAGTTGTAATTTGAAACTGAAAACAGGTGCAGAGAGTCAGAATTCGGATAAAAAATCACGCTCAGGAGTCAAATTTCCGACATTTCAGACATTTTGAAAACTGCAGGGGGTTTGGGCAAAATATGATCCATCGTTGTTTACAGTAATTGGCATATTTTCGGTATGAAACGTCGTGATTTGTAACTGAAAATAGGTGCAGAGAGTCATAATTCGGCCAAAAATCACGCTCAGGAGTCAACTTTCCGACATTTCAGACATTTTGAAAACTGCAGGGGGGTTTGGGCAAAATATGACCCATCGCTGTTTTCAGTAATTGGCATATTTTCGGTAGAAAAGTCGTAATTTGAAACTGAAAATAGGTGCAGAGAGTCAGAATTCGGCTCAAAAATCACGCTCAGGAGTCAAATTTCCAACATTTCAGACATTTTGAAAACTGCAGGGGGGTTTGGGCAAAATATGACCCATCGCCGTTTTCAGTAATTGGCATATTTTCGGTATAAAAAGTCGTAATTTGAAACTGAAAACAGGTGCAGAGAGTCAGAATTCGGATAAAAAATCACGCTCAGGAATCAAATTTCCGACATTTCAGACATTTTGAAAACTGCAGGGGGTTTGGGCAAAATATGATCCATCGCCGTTTACAGTAATTGGCATATTTTCGGTATGAAACGTCGTAATTTGAAACTGAAAAAAGGTGCAGAGAGTCAGAATTCGGCTCAAAAATCACACTCAGGAGTAAAATTTCCGATATTTCAGACATTTTGAAAACTGCATGGGGGTTTGGGCACAATATGACCCATCGCCGTTTTCAGTAATTGGCATATTTTCGGTATAAAATTCGTAATTTGAAACTGAAAATAGGTGCAGAGAGTCAGAATTCGGCTCAAAAATCACGCTCAGGAGTCAAATTTCCGACATTTCAGACAATTTGAAAACTTCAGGGGGGTTTGTGCAAAATATGACCCATCGCCGTTTTCAGTAATTGGCATATTTTCGGTATGAAACGTTGTAATTTGAAACTGAAAATAGGTGCAGAGAGTCAGAATTCTGATAAGAAATCACGCTCAGGAGTCAAATTTCCGACATTTCAGACATTTTGAAAACTGCAGGGGGGTTTGGGCAAAATATGACCCATCGCCGTTTTCAGTAATTGGCATATTTTCGGTATAAAAAGTCGTAATTTGAAACTGAAAACAGGTGCAGAGAGTCAGAATTCGGATAAAAAATCACGCTCAGGAGTCAAATTTCCGACATTTCAGACATTTTGAAAACTGCAGGGGGGTTTGGGCAAAATATGACCCATCGCCGTTTTCAGTAATTGGCATATTTTCGGTATAAAAATTCGTAATTTGAAACTGAAAATAGGTGCAGAGAGTCAGAATTTGGCTGAAAAATCACGCTCAGGAGTCAAATTTCCGACATTTTAGACATTTTGAAAACTGCAGGGGGGTTTGGGCAAAATATGATCCATCGCCGTTTTCAGTTATTGGCATATTTTCGGTATGAAACGTCGTAATTTGAAACTGAAAATAGGCGCAGAGAGTCAGAATTCGGCTCAAAAATCACGCTCAGGAGTCAAATTTCCGACATTTCAGACATTTTAAAAACTGCAGGGGGTTTGGGCAAAATATGATCCATCGCCGTTTACAGTAATTGGCATATTTTCGGTATGAAACGTCGTGATTTGTAACTGAAAATAGGTGCAGAGAATCAGAATTCGGCTCAAAAATCACGCTCAGGAGTCAAATTTTCGACATTTCAGACATTTTGAAAACTTCAGGGGGGTTTGAGCAAAATATGACCCATCGCTGTTTTCAGTAATTGGCATATTTTCGGTATGAAACGTCGTAATTTGAAACTGAAAATAGGTGCAGAGAGTCAGAATTCGGATTAAAAATCACGCTCAGGAGTCAAATTTCCGACATTTCAGACATTTTGAAAACTGAAGGGGGGTTTGGGCAAAATATGACCCATCGCTCTTTTCAGTAATTGGCATATTTTCGGTATAAAAAGTCGTAATTTGAAACTGAAAATAGGTGCAGAGAGTCAGAATTCGGCTCAAAAATCACGCTCAGGAGTCAAATTTCCGACATTTCAGACATTTTGAAAACTGCAAGGGGGTTTGGGCAAAATATGACCCATCGCCGTTTTCAGTAATTGGCATATTTTCTGTATAAAAAGTCGTAATTTGAAACTGAAAATAGGTGCAGAGAGTCCGAATTCGGCTCAAAAATCACGCTCAGGAGTCAAATTTCCGACATTTTAGACATTTTGAAAACTTCAGGGGGGTTTGGGCAAAATATGACCCATCGCCGTTTTCAGTAATTGGCATATTTTCGGTATAAAAATTCGTAATTTGAAACTGAAAATAGGTGCAGAGAGTCAGAATTCGGCTCAAAAATCACGCTCAGGAGTCAAATTTCCGACATTTCAGACATTTTGAAAGCTTCAGGGGGGTTTGGGCAAAATATAACCCATCGCCGTTTTCAGTAATTGGCATATTTTCGGTATGAAACGTCGTAATTTGAAACTGA
This sequence comes from Procambarus clarkii, assembly GCF_040958095.1. NCBI lineage: Eukaryota > Metazoa > Arthropoda > Malacostraca > Decapoda > Cambaridae > Procambarus > Procambarus clarkii. Next base: position 149,698 of record NW_027189446.1, read on the forward strand.
AAATAGGTGCAGAGAGTCAGAATTCGGCTCAAAAATCACGCTCAGGAGTCAAATTTCCGACATTTCAGACATTTTGAAAACTTCAGGGGGGTTTGGGCAAAATATGACCCATCGCTGTTTTCAGTAATTGGCATATTTTCGGTATGAAACGTCGTAATTTGAAACTGAAAATAGGTGCAGAGAGTCAGAATTCGGATAAAAAATCACGCTCAGGAGTCAAATTTCCGACATGTCAGACATTTTGAAAACTGCAGGGGGGTTTGGGCAAAATATGACCCATCGCCGTTTTCAGTAATTGGCATATTTTCGGTATAAAAAGTCGTAGTTTGAAACTGAAAATAGGTGCAGAGAGTCAGAATTTGGCTCAAAAATCACGCTCAGGAGTCAAATTTCCGACATTTCAGACATTTTGAAAACTTCAGAGGGGTTTGTGCAAAATATGACCCATCGCCGTTTTCAGTAATTGGCATATTTTCGGAATGAAAGGTCGTAATTTGAAACTGAAAATAGGTGCAGAGAGTCAGAATTCGGATAAAAAATCACGCTCAGGAGTCAAATTTCCGACATTTCAGACATTTTGAAAACTTCAGGGGGGTTTGTGCAAAATATGACCCATCGCCGTTTTCAGTAATTGGCATATTTTCGGTATGAAACGTTGTAATTTGAAACTGAAAATAGGTGCAGAGAGTCAGAATTCGGATAAAAAATCACGCTCAGGAGTCAAATTTCCGACATTTCAGACATTTTGAAAACTGCAGGGGGGTTTGGGCAAAATATGACCCATCGCCGTTTTCAGTAATTGGCATATTTTCGGTATAAAAAGTCGTAATTTGAAACTGAAAACAGGTGCAGAGAGTCAGAATTCGGATAAAAAATCACGCTCAGGAGTTAAATTTCCGACTTTTCAGACATTTTGAAAACTGCAGGGGGGTTTGGGCAAAATATGACCCATCGCCGTTTTCAGTAATTGGCATATTTTCGGTATAAAAATTCGTAATTTGAAACTGAAAATAGGTGCAGAGAGTCAGAATTTGGCTGAAAAATCACGCTCAGGAGTCAAATTTCCGACATTTTAGACATTTTGAAAACTGCAGGGGGGTTTGGGCAAAATATGATCCATCGCCGTTTTCAGTTATTGGCATATTTTCGGTATGAAACGTCGTAATTTGAAACTGAAAATAGGCGCAGAGAGTCAGAATTCGGCTCAAAAATCACGCTCAGGAGTCAAATTTCCGACATTTCAGACATTTTAAAAACTGCAGGGGGTTTGGGCAAAATATGATCCATCGCCGTTTACAGTAATTGGCATATTTTCGGTATGAAACGTCGTGATTTGTAACTGAAAATAGGTGCAGAGAATCAGAATTCGGCTCAAAAATCACGCTCAGGAGTCAAATTTTCGACATTTCAGACATTTTGAAAACTTCAGGGGGGTTTGAGCAAAATATGACCCATCGCTGTTTTCAGTAATTGGCATATTTTCGGTATGAAACGTCGTAATTTGAAACTGAAAATAGGTGCAGAGAGTCAGAATTCGGATTAAAAATCACGCTCAGGAGTCAAATTTCCGACATTTCAGGCATTTTGAAAACTGAAGGGGGGTTTGGGCAAAATATGACCCATCGCTCTTTTCAGTAATTGGCATATTTTCTGTATAAAAAGTCGTAATTTGAAACTGAAAATAGGTGCAGAGAGTCCGAATTCGGCTCAAAAATCACGCTCAGGAGTCAAATTTCCGACATTTTAGACATTTTGAAAACTTCAGGGGGGTTTGGGCAAAATATGACCCATCGCCGTTTTCAGTAATTGGCATATTTTCGGTATAAAAAGTCGTAATTTGAAACTGAAAATAGGTGCAGAGAGTCAGAATTCGGCTCAAAAATCACGCTCAGGAGTCAAATTTCCGACATTTCAGACATTTTGAAAGCTTCAGGGGGGTTTGGGCAAAATATAACCCATCGCCGTTTTCAGTAATTGGCATATTTTCGGTATGAAACGTCGTATTTTGAAACTGAAAATAGGTGCAGAGAGTCAGAATTCGGCTCAAAAATCACGCTCAGGAGTCAAATTTCCGACATTTCAGACATTTTGAAAACTTCAGGGGGGTTTGGGCAAAATATGACCCATCGCTGTTTTCAGTAATTGGCATATTTTCGGTATGAAACGTCGTAATTTGAAACTGAAAATAGGTGCAGAGAGTCAGAATTCGGATAAAAAATCACGCTCAGGAGTCAAATTTCCGACATGTCAGACATTTTGAAAACTGCAGGGGGGTTTGGGCAAAATATGACCCATCGCCGTTTTCAGTAATTGGCATATTTTCGGTATAAAAAGTCGTAGTTTGAAACTGAAAATAGGTGCAGAGAGTCAGAATTTGGCTCAAAAATCACGCTCAGGAGTCAAATTTCCGACATTTCAGACATTTTGAAAACTTCAGAGGGGTTTGTGCAAAATATGACCCATCGCCGTTTTCAGTAATTGGCATATTTTCGGAATGAAAGGTCGTAATTTGAAACTGAAAATAGGTGCAGAGAGTCAGAATTCGGATAAAAAATCACGCTCAGGAGTCAAATTTCCGACATTTCAGACATTTTGAAAACTTCAGGGGGGTTTGTTCAAAATATGACCCATCGCCGTTTTCAGTAATTGGCATATTTTCGGTATGAAACGTTGTAATTTGAAACTGAAAATAGGTGCAGAGAGTCAGAATTCGGATAAAAAATCACGCTCAGGAGTCAAATTTCCGACATTTCAGACATTTTGAAAACTGCAGGGGGGTTTGGGCAAAATATGACCCATCGCCGTTTTCAGTAATTGGCATATTTTCGGTATAAAAAGTCGTAATTTGAAACTGAAAACAGGTGCAGAGAGTCAGAATTCGGATAAAAAATCACGCTCAGGAGTCAAATTTCCGACATTTCAGACATTTTGAGAACTGCAGGGGGGTTTGGGCAAAATATGACCCATCGCCGTTTTCAGTAATTGGCATATTTTCGGTATAAAAATTCGTAATTTGAAACTGAAAATAGGTGCAGAGAGTCAGAATTTGGCTGAAAAATCACGCTCAGGAGTCAAATTTCCGACATTTTAGACATTTTGAAAACTGCAGGGGGGTTTGGGCAAAATATGATCCATCGCCGTTTTCAGTTATTGGCATATTTTCGGTATGAAACGTCGTAATTTGAAACTGAAAATAGGCGCAGAGAGTCAGAATTCGGCTCAAAAATCACGCTCAGGAGTCAAATTTCCGGCATTTCAGACATTTTAAAAACTGCAGGGGGTTTGGGCAAAATATGATCCATCGCCGTTTACAGTAATTGGCATATTTTCGGTATGAAACGTCGTGATTTGTAACTGAAAATAGGTGCAGAGAATCAGAATTCGGCTCAAAAATCACGCTCAGGAGTCAAATTTTCGACATTTCAGACATTTTGAAAACTTCAGGGGGGTTTGAGCAAAATATGACCCATCGCTGTTTTCAGTAATTGGCATATTTTCGGTATGAAACGTCGTAATTTGAAACTGAAAATAGGTGCAGAGAGTCAGAATTCGGATTAAAAATCACGCTCAGGAGTCAAATTTCCGACATTTCAGACATTTTGAAAACTGAAGGGGGGTTTGGGCAAAATATGACCCATCGCTCTTTTCAGTAATTGGCATATTTTCGGTATAAAAAGTCGTAATTTGAAACTGAAAATAGGTGCAGAGAGTCAGAATTCGGCTCAAAAATCACGCTCAGGAGTCAAATTTCCGACATTTCAGACATTTTGAAAACTGCAGGGGGGTTTGGGCAAAATATGACCCATCGCCGTTTTCAGTAATTGGCATATTTTCTGTATAAAAAGTCGTAATTTGAAACTGAAAACGGGTGCAGAGAGTCCGAATTCGGCTCAAAAATCACGCTCAGGAGTCAAATTTCCGACATTTTAGACATTTTGAAAACTTCAGGGGGGTTTGGGCAAAATATGACCCATCGCCGTTTTCAGTAATTGGCATATTTTCGGTATAAAAAGTCGTAATTTGAAACTGAAAATAGGTGCAGAGAGTCAGAATTCGGCTCAAAAATCACGCTCAGGAGTCAAATTTCCGACATTTCAGACATTTTGAAAGCTTCAGGGGGGTTTGGGCAAAATATAACCCATCGCCGTTTTCAGTAATTGGCATATTTTCGGTATGAAACGTCGTAATTTGAAACTGAAAATAGGTGCAAAGAGTCAGAATTCGGCTCAAAAATCACACTCAGGAGTCAAATTTCCGACATTTCAGACATTTTGAAAACTTCAGGGGGGTTTGGGCAAAATATGACCCATCGCTGTTTTCAGTAATTGGCATATTTTCGGTATGAAACGTCGTAATTTGAAACTGAAAATAGGTGCAGAGAGTCAGAATTCGGATAAAAAATCACGCTCAGGAGTCAAATTTCCGACATGTCAGACATTTTGAAAACTGCAGGGGGGTTTGGGCAAAATATGACCCATCGCCGTTTTCAGTAATTGGCATGTTTTCGGTATGAAAAGTTGTAATTTGAAACTGAAAACAGGTGCAGAGAGTCAGAATTCGGATAAAAAATCACGCTCAGGAGTCAAATTTCCGACATTTCAGACATTTTGAAAACTGCAGGGGGTTTGGGCAAAATATGATCCATCGTTGTTTACAGTAATTGGCATATTTTCGGTATGAAACGTCGTGATTTGTAACTGAAAATAGGTGCAGAGAGTCATAATTCGGCCAAAAATCACGCTCAGGAGTCAAATTTCCGACATTTCAGATATTTTGAAAACTGCAGGGGGGTTTGGGCAAAATATGACCCATCGCTGTTTTCAGTAATTGGCATATTTTCGGTAGAAAACTCGTAATTTGAAACTGAAAATAGGTGCAGAGAGTCATAATTCGGCTCAAAAATCACGCTCAGGAGTCAAATTTCCAACATTTCAGACATTTTGAAAACTGCAGGGGGGTTTGGGCAAAATATGACCCATCGCCGTTTTCAGTAATTGGCATATTTTCGGTATAAAAAGTCGTAATTTGAAACTGAAAACAGGTGCAGAGAGTCAGAATTCGGATAAAAAATCACGCTCAGGAATCATATTTCCGACATTTCAGACATTTTGAAAACTGCAGGGGGTTTGGGCAAAATATGATCCATCGCCGTTTACAGTAATTGGCATATTTTCGGTATGAAACGTCGTAATTTGAAACTGAAAAAAGGTGCAGAGAGTCAGAATTCGGCTCAAAAATCACACTCAGGAGTAAAATTTCCGATATTTCAGACATTTTGAAAACTGCATGGGGGTTTGGGCACAATATGACCCATCGCCGTTTTCAGTAATTGGCATATTTTCGGTATAAAATTCGTAATTTGAAACTGAAAATAGGTGCAGAGAGTCAAAATTCGGCTCAAAAATCACGCTCAGGAGTCAAATTTCCGACATTTCAGACATTTTGAAAACTTCAGGGGGGTTTGTGCAAAATATGACCCATCGCCGTTTTCAGTAATTGGCATATTTTCGGTATGAAACGTTGTAATTTGAAACTGAAAATAGGTGCAGAGAGTCAGAATTCGGATAAAAAATCACGCTCAGGAGTCAAATTTCCGACATTTCAGACATTTTGAAAACTGCAGGGGGGTTTGGGCAAAATATGACCCATCGCCGTTTTCAGTAATTGGCATATTTTCGGTATAAAAAGTCGTAATTTGAAACTGAAAACAGGTGCAGAGAGTCAGAATTCGGATAAAAAATCACGCTCAGGAGTCAAATTTCCGACATTTTAGACATTTTGAAAACTGCAGGGGGGTTTGGGCAAAATATGATCCATCGCCGTTTTCAGTTATTGGCATATTTTCGGTATGAAACGTCGTAATTTGAAACTGAAAATAGGCGCAGAGAGTCAGAATTCGGCTCAAAAATCACGCTCAGGAGTCAAATTTCCGACATTTCAGACATTTTAAAAACTGCTGGGGGTTTGGGCAAAATATGATCCATCGCCGTTTACAGTAATTGGCATATTTTCGGTATGAAACGTCGTGATTTGTAACTGAAAATAGGTGCAGAGAATCAGAATTCGGCTCAAAAATCACGCTCAGGAGTCAAATTTTCGACATTTCAGACATTTTGAAAGCTGCAGGGGGGTTTGGGCAAAATATGATCCATCGCCGTTTTCAGTTATTGGCATATTTTCGGTATGAAACGTCGTAATTTGAAACTGAAAATAGGCGCAGAGAGTCAGAATTCGGCTCAAAAATCACGCTCAGGAGTCAAATTTCCGACATTTCAAACATTTTAAAAACTGAAGGGGGGTTTGGGCAAAATATGACCCATCGCTCTTTTCAGTAATTGGCATATTTTCGGTATAAAAAGTCGTAATTTGAAACTGAAAATAGGTGCAGAGAGTCAGAATTCGGCTCAAAAATCACGCTCAGGAGTCAAATTTCCGACATTTCAGACATTTTGAAAGCTTCAGGGGGGTTTGGGCAAAATATAACCCATCGCCGTTTTCAGTAATTGGCATATTTTCGGTATGAAACGTCGTAATTTGAAACTGAAAATAGGTGCAGAGAGTCAGAATTCGGCTCAAAAATCACGCTCAGGAGTCAAATTTCCGACATTTCAGACATTTTGAAAACTTCAGGGGGGTTTGGGCAAAATATGACCCATCGCTGTTTTCAGTAATTGGCATATTTTCGGTATGAAACGTCGTAATTTGAAACTGAAAATAGGTGCAGAGAGTCAGAATTCGGATAAAAAATCACGCTCAGGAGTCAAATTTCCGACATGTCAGACATTTTGAAAACTTCAGAGGGGTTTGTGCAAAATATGACCCATCGCCGTTTTCAGTAATTGGCATATTTTCGGAATGAAAGGTCGTAATTTGAAACTGAAAATAGGTGCAGAGAGTCAGAATTCGGCTCAAAAATCACGCTCAGGAGTCAAATTTCCGACATTTCAGACATTTTGAAAACTTCAGGGGGGTTTGTTCAAAATATGACCCATCGCCGTTTTCAGTAATTGGCATATTTTCGGTATGAAACGTTGTAATTTGAAACTGAAAATAGGTGCAGAGAGTCAGAATTCGGATAAAAAATCACGCTCAGGAGTCAAATTTCCGACATTTCAGACATTTTGAAAACTGCAGGGGGGTTTGGGCAAAATATGACCCATCGCCGTTTTCAGTAATTGGCATATTTTCGGTATAAAAAGTCGTAATTTGAAACTGAAAACAGGTGCAGAGAGTCAGAATTCGGATAAAAAATCACGCTCAGGAGTCAAATTTCCGACATTTCAGACATTTAGAAAACTGCAGGGGGGTTTGGGCAAAATATGACCCATCGCCGTTTTCAGTAATTGGCATATTTTCGGTATAAAAATTCGTAATTTGAAACTGAAAATAGGTGCAGAGAGTCAGAATTTGGCTGAAAAATCACGCTCAGGAGTCAAATTTCCGACATTTTAGACATTTTGAAAACTGCAGGGGGGTTTGGGCAAAATATGATCCATCGCCGTTTTCAGTTATTGGCATATTTTCGGTATGAAACGTCGTAATTTGAAACTGAAAATAGGCGCAGAGAGTCAGAATTCGGCTCAAAAATCACGCTCAGGAGTCAAATTTCCGGCATTTCAGACATTTTAAAAACTGCAGGGGGTTTGGGCAAAATATGATTCATCGCCGTTTACAGTAATTGGCATATTTTCGGTATGAAACGTCGTGATTTGTAACTGAAAATAGGTGCAGAGAATCAGAATTCGGCTCAAAAATCACGCTCAGGAGTCAAATTTTCGACATTTCAGACATTTTGAAAACTGAAGGGGGGTTTGGGCAAAATATGACCCATCGCTCTTTTCAGTAATTGGCATATTTTCGGTATAAAAAGTCGTAATTTGAAACTGAAAATAGGTGCAGAGAGTCAGAATTCGGCTCAAAAATCACGCTCAGGAGTCAAATTTCCGACATTTCAGACATTTTGAAAACTGCAGGGGGGTTTGGGCAAAATATGACCCATCGCCGTTTTCAGTAATTGACATATTTTCGGTATAAAAAGTCGTAATTTGAAACTGAAAATAGGTGCAGAGAGTCAGAATTCGGCTCAAAAATCACGCTCAGGAGTCAAATTTCCGACATTTCAGACATTTTGAAAGCTTCAGGGGGGTTTGGGCAAAATATAACCCATCGCCGTTTTCAGTAATTGGCATATTTTCGGTATGAAACGTCGTAATTTGAAACTGAAAATAGGTGCAAAGAGTCAGAATTCGGCTCAAAAATCACGCTCAGGAGTCAAATTTCCGACATTTCAGACATTTTGAAAACTTCAGGGGGGTTTGGGCAAAATATGACCCATCGCTGTTTTCAGTAATTGGCATATTTTCGGTATGAAACGTCGTAATTTGAAACTGAAAATAGGTGCAGAGAGTCAGAATTCGGATAAAAAATCACGCTCAGGAGTCAAATTTCCGACATGTCAGACATTTTGAAAACTGCAGGGGGGTTTGGGCAAAATATGACCCATCGCCGTTTTCAGTAATTGGCATGTTTTCGGTATAAAAAGTTGTAATTTGAAACTGAAAACAGGTGCAGAGAGTCAGAATTCGGATAAAAAATCACGCTCAGGAGTCAAATTTCCGACATTTCAGACATTTTGAAAACTGCAGGGGGTTTGGGCAAAATATGATCCATCGTTGTTTACAGTAATTGGCATATTTTCGGTATGAAACGTCGTGATTTGTAACTGAAAATAGGTGCAGAGAGTCATAATTCGGCCAAAAATCACGCTCAGGAGTCAAATTTCCGACATTTCAGATATTTTGAAAACTGCAGGGGGGTTTGGGCAAAATATGACCCATCGCCGTTTTCAGTAATTGGCATATTTTCGGTATAAAAAGTCGTAATTTGAAACTGAAAACAGGTGCAGAGAGTCAGAATTCGGATAAAAAATCACGCTCAGGAATCATATTTCCGACATTTCAGACATTTTGAAAACTGCAGGGGGTTTGGGCAAAATATGATCCATCGCCGTTTACAGTAATTGGCATATTTTCGGTATGAAACGTCGTAATTTGAAACTGAAAAAAGGTGCAGAGAGTCAGAATTCGGCTCAAAAATCACACTCAGGAGTAAAATTTCCGATATTTCAGACATTTTGAAAACTGCATGGGGGTTTGGGCACAATATGACCCATCGCCGTTTTCAGTAATTGGCATATTTTCGGTATAAAATTCGTAATTTGAAACTGAAAATAGGTGCAGAGAGTCAAAATTCGGCTCAAAAATCACGCTCAGGAGTCAAATTTCCGACATTTCAGACATTTTGAAAACTTCAGGGGGGTTTGTGCAAAATATGACCCATCGCCGTTTTCAGTAATTGGCATATTTTCGGTATGAAACGTTGTAATTTGAAACTGAAAATAGGTGCAGAGAGTCAGAATTCGGATAAAAAATCACGCTCAGGAGTCAAATTTCCGACATTTCAGACATTTTGAAAACTGCAGGGGGGTTTGGGCAAAATATGACCCATCGCCGTTTTCAGTAATTGGCATATTTTCGGTATAAAAAGTCGTAATTTGAAACTGAAAACAGGTGCAGAGAGTCAGAATTCGGATAAAAAATCACGCTCAGGAGTCAAATTTCCGACATTTTAGACATTTTGAAAACTGCAGGGGGGTTTGGGCAAAATATGATCCATCGCCGTTTTCAGTTATTGGCATATTTTCGGTATGAAACGTCGTAATTTGAAACTGAAAATAGGCGCAGAGAGTCAGAATTCGGCTCAAAAATCACGCTCAGGAGTCAAATTTCCGACATTTCAGACATTTTAAAAACTGCTGGGGGTTTGGGCAAAATATGATCCATCGCCGTTTACAGTAATTGGCATATTTTCGGTATGAAACGTCGTGATTTGTAACTGAAAATAGGTGCAGAGAATCAGAATTCGGCTCAAAAATCACGCTCAGGAGTCAAATTTTCGACATTTCAGACATTTTGAAAACTGCAGGGGGGTTTGGGCAAAATATGATCCATCGCCGTTTTCAGTTATTGGCATATTTTCGGTATGAAACGTCGTAATTTGAAACTGAAAATAGGCGCAGAGAGTCAGAATTCGGCTCAAAAATCACGCTCAGGAGTCAAATTTCCGACATTTCAAACATTTTAAAAACTGAAGGGGGGTTTGGGCAAAATATGACCCATCGCTCTTTTCAGTAATTGGCATATTTTCGGTATAAAAAGTCGTAATTTGAAACTGAAAATAGGTGCAGAGAGTCAGAATTCGGCTCAAAAATCACGCTCAGGAGTCAAATTTCCGACATTTCAGACATTTTGAAAGCTTCAGGGGGGTTTGGGCAAAATATAACCCATCGCCGTTTTCAGTATTTGGCATATTTTCGGTATGAAACGTCGTAATTTGAAACTGAAAATAGGTGCAGAGAGTCAGAATTCGGCTCAAAAATCACGCTCAGGAGTCAAATTTCCGACATTTCAGACATTTTGAAAACTTCAGGGGGGTTTGGGCAAAATATGACCCATCGCTGTTTTCAGTAATTGGCATATTTTCGGTATGAAACGTCGTAATTTGAAACTGAAAATAGGTGCAGAGAGTCAGAATTCGGATAAAAAATCACGCTCAGGAGTCAAATTTCCGACATTTCAGACATTTTGAAAACTTCAGAGGGGTTTGTGCAAAATATGACCCATCGCCGTTTTCAGTAATTGGCATATTTTCGGAATGAAAGGTCGTAATTTGAAACTGAAAATAGGTGCAGAGAGTCAGAATTCGGCTCAAAAATCACGCTCAGGAGTCAAATTTCCGACATTTCAGACATTTTGAAAACTTCAGGGGGGTTTGTTCAAAATATGACCCATCGCCGTTTTCAGTAATTGGCATATTTTCGGTATGAAACGTTGTAATTTGAAACTGAAAATAGGTGCAGAGAGTCAGAATTCGGATAAAAAATCACGCTCAGGAGTCAAATTTCCGACATTTCATACATTTTGAAAACTGCAGGGGGGTTTGGGCAAAATATGACCCATCGCCGTTTTCAGTAATTGGCATATTTTCGGTATAAAAAGTCGTAATTTGAAACTGAAAACAGGTGCAGAGAGTCAGAATTCGGATAAAAAATCACGCTCAGGAGTCAAATTTCCGACATTTCAGACATTTAGAAAACTGCAGGGGGGTTTGGGCAAAATATGACCCATCGCCGTTTTCAGTAATTAGCATATTTTCGGTATAAAAATTCGTAATTTGAAACTGAAAATAGGTGCAGAGAGTCAGAATTTGGCTGAAAAATCACGCTCAGGAGTCAAATTTCCGACATTTTAGACATTTTGAAAACTGCAGGGGGGTTTGGGCAAAATATGATCCATCGCCGTTTTCAGTTATTGGCATATTTTCGGTATGAAACGTCGTAATTTGAAACTGAAAATAGGCGCAGAGAGTCAGAATTCGGCTCAAAAATCACGCTCAGGAGTCAAATTTCCGGCATTTCAGACATTTTAAAAACTGCAGGGGGTTTGGGCAAAATATGATCCATCGCCGTTTACAGTAATTGGCATATTTTCGGTATGAAACGTCGTGATTTGTAACTGAAAATAGGTGCAGAGAATCAGAATTCGGCTCAAAAATCACGCTCAGGAGTCAAATTTTCGACATTTCAGACATTTTGAAAACTTCAGGGGGGTTTGAGCAAAATATGACACATCGCTGTTTTCAGTAATTGGCATATTTTCGGTATGAAACGTCGTAATTTGAAACTGAAAATAGGTGCAGAGAGTCAGAATTCGGATTAAAAATCACGCTCAGGAGTCAAATTTCCGACATTTCAGACATTTTGAAAACTGAAGGGGGGTTTGGGCAAAATATGACCCATCGCTCTTTTCAGTAATTGGCATATTTTCGGTATAAAAAGTCGTAATTTGAAACTGAAAAAAGGTGCAGAGAGTCAGAATTCGGCTCAAAAATCACGCTCAGGAGTCAAATTTCCGACATTTCAGACATTTTGAAAACTGCAGGGGGGTTTGGGCAAAATATGACCCATCGCCGTTTTCAGTAATTGGCATATTTTCGGTATAAAAAGTCGTAATTTGAAACTGAAAATAGGTGCAGAGAGTCAGAATTCGGCTCAAAAATCACGCTCAGGAGTCAAATTTCCGACATTTCAGACATTTTGAAAGCTTCAGGGGGGTTTGGGCAAAATATAACCCATCGCCGTTTTCAGTAATTGGCATATTTTCGGTATGAAACGTCGTAATTTGAAACTGAAAATAGGTGCAAAGAGTCAGAATTCGGCTCAAAAATCACGCTCAGGAGTCAAATTTCCGACATTTCAGACATTTTGAAAACTTCAGGGGGGTTTGGGCAAAATATGACCCATCGCTGTTTTCAGTAATTGGCATATTTTCGGTATGAAAAGTCGTAATTTGAAACTGAAAATAGGTGCAGAGAGTCAGAATTCGGATAAAAAATCACACTCAGGAGTCAAATTTCCGACATGTCAGACATTTTGAAAACTGCAGGGGGGTTTGGGCAAAATATGACCCATCGCCGTTTTCAGTAATTGGCATGTTTTCGGTATAAAAAGTTGTAATTTGAAACTGAAAACAGGTGCAGAGAGTCAGAATTCGGATAAAAAATCACGCTCAGGAGTCAAATTTCCGACATTTCAGACATTTTGAAAACTGCAGGGGGTTTGGGCAAAATATGATCCATCGTTGTTTACAGTAATTGGCATATTTTCGGTATGAAACGTCGTGATTTGTAACTGAAAATAGGTGCAGAGAGTCATAATTCGGCCAAAAATCACGCTCAGGAGTCAAATTTCCGACATTTCAGACATTTTGAAAACTGCAGGGGGGTTTGGGCAAAATATGACCCATCGCTGTTTTCAGTAATTGGCATATTTTCGGTAGAAAACTCGTAATTTGAAACTGAAAATAGGTGCAGAGAGTCAGAATTCGGCTCAAAAATCACGCTCAGGAGTCAAATTTCCAACATTTCAGACATTTTGAAAACTGCAGGGGGGTTTGGGCAAAATATGACCCATCGCCGTTTTCAGTAATTGGCATATTTTCGGTATGAAACGTCGTAATTTGAAACTGAAAAAAGGTGCAGAGAGTCAGAATTCGGCTCAAAAATCACACTCAGGAGTAAAATTTCCGATATTTCAGACATTTTGAAAACTGCATGGGGGTTTGGGCACAATATGACCCATCGCCGTTTTCAGTAATTGGCATATTTTCGGTATAAAATTCGTAATTTGAAACTGAAAATAGGTGCAGAGAGTCAGAATTCGGCTCAAAAATCACGCTCAGGAGTCAAATTTCCGACATTTCAGACATTTTGAAAACTTCAGGGGGGTTTGTGCAAAATATGACCCATCGCCGTTTTCAGTAATTGGCATATTTTCGGTATGAAACGTTGTAATTTGAAACTGAAAATAGGTGCAGAGAGTCAGAATTCGGATAAAAAATCACGCTCAGGAGTCAAATTTCCGACATTTCAGACATTTTGAAAACTGCAGGGGGGTTTGGGCAAAATATGACCCATCGCCGTTTTCAGTAATTGGCATATTTTCGGTATAAAAAGTCGTAATTTGAAACTGAAAACAGGTGCAGAGAGTCAGAATTCGGATAAAAAATCACGCTCAGGAGTCAAATTTCCGACATTTCAGACATTTTGAAAACTGCAGGGGGGTTTGGGCAAAATATGACCCATCGCCGTTTTCAGTAATTGGCATATTTTCGGTATAAAAATTCGTAATTTGAAACTGAAAATAGGTGCAGAGAGTCAGAATTTGGCTCAAAAATCACGCTCAGGAGTCAAATTTCCGACATTTTAGACATTTTGAAAACTGCAGGGGGGTTTGGGCAAAATATGATCCATCGCCGTTTTCAGTTATTGGCATATTTTCGGTATGAAACGTCGTAATTTGAAACTGAAAATAGGCGCAGAGAGTCAGAATTCGGCTCAAAAATCACGCTCAGGAGTCAAATTTCCGACATTTCAGACATTTTAAAAACTGCTGGGGGTTTGGGCAAAATATGATCCATCGCCGTTTACAGTAATTGGCATATTTTCGGTATGAAACGTCGTGATTTGTAACTGAAAATAGGTGCAGAGAATCAGAATTCGGCTCAAAAATCACGCTCAGGAGTCAAATTTTCGACATTTCAGACATTTTGAAAACTGCAGGGGGGTTTGGGCAAAATATGATCCATCGCCGTTTTCAGTTATTGGCATATTTTCGGTATGAAACGTCGTAATTTGAAACTGAAAATAGGCGCAGAGAGTCAGAATTCGGCTTAAAAATCACGCTCAGGAGTCAAATTTCCGACATTTCAAACATTTTAAAAACTGAAGGGGGGTTTGGGCAAAATATGACCCATCGCTCTTTTCAGTAATTGGCATATTTTCGGTATAAAAAGTCGTAATTTGAAACTGAAAATAGGTGCAGAGAGTCAGAATTCGGCTCAAAAATCACGCTCAGGAGTCAAATTTCCGACATTTCAGACATTTTGAAAGCTTCAGGGGGGTTTGGGCAAAATATAACCCATCGCCGTTTTCAGTAATTGGCATATTTTCGGTATGAAACGTCGTAATTTGAAACTGAAAATAGGTGCAGAGAGTCAGAATTCGGCTCAAAAATCACGCTCAGGAGTCAAATTTCCGACATTTCAGACATTTTGAAAACTTCAGGGGGGTTTGGGCAAAATATGACCCATCGCTGTTTTCAGTAATTGGCATATTTTCGGTATGAAACGTCGTAATTTGAAACTGAAAATAGGTGCAGAGAGTCAGAATTCGGATAAAAAATCACGCTCAGGAGTCAAATTTCCGACATGTCAGACATTTTGAAAACTGCAGGGGGGTTTGGGCAAAATATGACCCATCGCCATTTTCAGTAATTGGCATATTTTCGGTATAAAAAGTCGTAGTTTGAAACTGAAAATAGGTGCAGAGAGTCAGAATTTGGCTCAAAAATCACGCTCAGGAGTCAAATTTCCGACATTTCAGACATTTTGAAAACTTCAGAGGGGTTTGTGCAAAATATGACCCATCGCCGTTTTCAGTAATTGGCATATTTTCGGAATGAAAGGTCGTAATTTGAAACTGAAAATAGGTGCAGAGAGTCAGAATTCGGCTCAAAAATCACGCTCAGGAGTCAAATTTCCGACATTTCAGACATTTTGAAAACTTCAGGGGGGTTTGTGCAAAATATGACCCATCGCCGTTTTCAGTAATTGGCATATTTTCGGTATGAAACGTTGTAATTTGAAACTGAAAATAGGTGCAGAGAGTCAGAATTCGGATAAAAAATCACGCTCAGGAGTCAAATTTCCGACATTTCAGACATTTTGAAAACTGCAGGGGGGTTTGGGCAAAATATGACCCATCGCCGTTTTCAGTAATTGGCATATTTTCGGTATAAAAAGTCGTAATTTGAAACTGAAAACAGGTGCAGAGAGTCAGAATTCGGATAAAAAATCACTCTCAGGAGTCAAATTTCCGACATTTCAGACATTTTGAAAACTGCAGGAGGGTTTGGGCAAAATATGACCCATCGCCGTTTTCAGTAATTGGCATATTTTCGGTATAAAAATTCGTAATTTGAAACTGAAAATAGGTGCAGAGAGTCAGAATTCGGCTCAAAAATCACGCTCAGGAGTCAAATTTCCGACATTTTAGACATTTTGAAAACTGCATGGGGGTTTGGGCAAAATATGATCCATCGCCGTTTTCAGTTATTGGCATATTTTCGGTATGAAACGTCGTAATTTGAAACTGAAAATAGGCGCAGAGAGTCAGAATTCGGCTCAAAAATCACGCTCAGGAGTCAAATTTCCGACATTTCAGACATTTTAAAAACTGCAGGGGGTTTGGGCAAAATATGATCCATCGCCGTTTACAGTAATTGGCATATTTTCGGTATGAAACGTCGTGATTTGTAACTGAAAATAGGTGCAGAGAATCAGAATTCGGCTCAAAAATCACGCTCAGGAGTCAAATTTTCGACATTTCAGACATTTTGAAAACTTCAGGGGGGTTTGAGCAAAATATGACCCATCGCTGTTTTCAGTAATTGGCATATTTTCGGTATGAAACGTCGTAATTTGAAACTGAAAATAGGTGCAGAGAGTCAGAATTCGGATTAAAAATCACGCTCAGGAGTCAAATTTCCGACATTTCAGACATTTTGAAAACTGAAGGGGGGTTTGGGCAAAATATGACCCATCGCTCTTTTCAATAATTGGCATATTTTCGGTATAAAAAGTCGTAATTTGAAACTGAAAATAGGTGCAGAGAGTCCGAATTCGGCTCAAAAATCACGCTCAGGAGTCAAATTTCCGACATTTTAGACATTTTGAAAACTTCAGGGGGGTTTGGGCAAAATATGACCCATCGCCGTTTTCAGTAATTGGCATATTTTCGGTATAAAAAGTCGTAATTTGAAACTGAAAATAGGTGCAGAGAGTCAGAATTCGGCTCAAAAATCACGCTCAGGAGTCAAATTTCCGACATTTCAGACATTTTGAAAGCTTCAGGGGGGTTTGGGCAAAATATAACCCATCGCCGTTTTCAGTAATTGGCATATTTTCGGTATGAAACGTCGTAATTTGAAACTGAAAATAGGTGCAGAGAGTCAGAATTCGGCTCAAAAATCACGCTCAGGAGTCAAATTTCCGACATTTCAGACATTTTGAAAACTTCAGGGGGGTTTGGGCAAAATATGACCCATCGCTGTTTTCAGTAATTGGCATATTTTCGGTATAAAAAGTCGTAGTTTGAAACTGAAAATAGGTGCAGAGAGTCAGAATTTGGCTCAAAAATCACGCTCAGGAGTCAAATTTCCGACATTTCAGACATTTTGAAAACTTCAGAGGGGTTTGTGCAAAATATGACCCATCGCCGTTTTCAGTAATTGGCATATTTTCGGAATGAAAGGTCGTAATTTGAAACTGAAAATAGGTGCTGAGAGTCAGAATTCGGATAAAAAGTCACGCTCAGGAGTCAAATTTCCGACATTTCAGACATTTTGAAAACTACAGGGGGTTTGGGCAAAATATGATCCATCGCCGTTTACAGTAATTGGCATATTTTCGGTATGAAACGTCGTGATTTGTAACTGAAAATAGGTGCAGAGAGTCAGAATTCGGCCAAAAATCACGCTCAGGAGTCAAATTTCCGACATTTCAGACATTTTGAAAACTGCAGGGGGGTTTGGGCAAAATATGACCCATCGCCGTTTTCAGTAATTGGCATATTTTCGGTATAAAAAGTCGTAATTTTAAACTGAAAATAGGTGCAGAGAGTCAGAATTCGGCTCAAAAATCACGCTCAGGAGTCAAATTTCCGACTTTTCAGATATTTTGAAAACTGCAGGGGGGTTTGGACAAAATATGACCCTTTGCCGTTTACAGTAATTGGCATATTTTCGGTATGAAACGTCGTAATTTCAAACTGAAAATAGGTGCAGTCAGAATTCGGATAAAAAATCACGCTCAGGAGTCAAATTTCCGACATTTCAGACATTTTGAAAACTGCAGGGGGGTTTGGGCAAAATATGAATCATCGCCGTTTACAGTAATTTGCATATTTTCGGTAAGAAACGTCGTAATTTGAAACTGATAATAGGTGCAGAGAGTCAGAATTCGGCTCAAAAATCACACTCAGGAGTCAAATTTCCGATATTTCTGACATTTTGAAAACTGCATGGGGGTTTGGGCACAATATGACCCATCGCCGTTTTCAGTAATTGGCATATTTTCGGTGTAAAAAGTCGTAATTTGAAACTGAAAACACGTGCAGAGAGTCAGAATTCGGCTCAAAAATCACGCTCAGGAGTCAAATTTCCGTCATTTCAGACATTTTGCAAACTGCAGGGGGGTTTGGGCAAAATATGACCCATCGCCGTTTTCAGTAATTGGCATATTTTCGGTATGAAACGTCGTAATTTGAAACTGAAAATAGGTGCAGAGAGTCAGAATTCGGCCAAAAATCACGCTCAGGAGTCAAATTTCCGACATTTCAGACATTTTGAAAACTGCAGGGGGGTTTGGGCAAAATATGACCCATAGCCGTTTTCAGTAATTGGCATATTTTCGGTATAAAAAGTCGTAATTTGAAACTGAAAATAGGTGCAGAGAGTCAGAATTCGGCTCAAAAATCACGCTCAGGAGTCAAATTTCCGACATTTCAGACATTTTGAAAACTGCAGGGGGGTTTGGGCAAAATATGACCCATCGCCGTTTTCAGTAATTGGCATATTTTCGGTATAAAAAGTCGTAATTTGAAACTGAAAACAGGTGCAGAGAGTCAGAATTCGGATAAAAAATCACGCTCAGGAGTCAAATTTCCGACATTTCAGACATTTTGAAAACTGCAGGGGGTTTGGGCAAAATATGATCCATCGCCGTTTACAGTAATTGGCATATTTTCGGTATGAAACGTCGTGATTTGTAACTGAAAATAGGTGCAGAGAGTCAGAATTCGGCCAAAAATCACGCTCAGGAGTCAAATTTCCGACATTTCAGACATTTTGAAAACTGCAGGGGGGTTTGGGCAAAATATGACCCATCGCTTTTTTCAGTAATTGGCATATTTTCGGTATAAAAAGTCGTAATTTGAAACTGAAAATAGGTGCAGAGAGTCAGAATTCGGCTCAAAAATCACGCTCAGGAGTCAAATTTCCGACATTTCAGACATTTTGAAAACTGCAGGGGGGTTTGGGCAAAATATGACCCATCGCCGTTTTCAGTAATTGGCATATTTTCTGTATAAAAAGTCGTAATTTGAAACTGAAAATAGGTGCAGAGAGTCAGAATTCGGCTCAAAAATCACGCTCAGGAGTCAAATTTCCAACATTTCAGACATTTTGAAAACTGCAGGGGGGTTTGGGCAAAATATGACCCATCGCCGTTTTCAGTAATTGGCATATTTTCGGTATAAAAATTCGTAACTTGAAACTGAAAACAGGTGCAGAGAGTCAGAATTCGGATAAAAAATCACGCTCAAGAATCAAATTTCCGACATTTCAGACATTTTGAAAACTGCAGGGGGTTTGGGCAAAATATGATCCATCGCCGTTTACAGTAATTGGCATATTTTCGGTATGAAACGTCGTAATTTGAAACTGAAAATAGGTGCAGAGTGTCAGAATTTGGCTAAAAAATCACGCTCAGGAGTCAAATTTCCGACATTTCAGACATTTTGAAAACTGCAGGGGGGTTTGGGCAAAATATGACACTTTGCCGTTTACAGTAATTGGCATATTTTCGGTATGAAACGTCGTAATTTCAAACTGAAAATAGGTGCAGAGAGTCAGAATTCGGATAAAAAATCACGCTCAGGAGTCAAATTTCCGACATTTCAGACATTTTGAAAACTGCATGGGGGTTTGGGCACAATATGACCCATCGATGTTTTCAGTAATTGGCATATTTTCGGTGTAAATGTCGTAATTTGAAACTGAAAACAGGTGCAGAGAGTCAGAATTCGGATAAAAAATCACGCTCAGGAGTCAAATTTCCGACATTTATAACATTTTGAAAACTGCAGGGGGTTTGGGCAAAATATGATCCATCGCCGTTTACAGTAATTGGCATATTTTCGGTATGAAACGTCGTGATTTGTAACTGAAAATAGGTGCAGAGAGTCAGAATTCGGCCAAAAATCACGCTCAGGAGTCAAATTTCCGACATTTCAGACATTTTGAAAACTGCAGGGGGGTTTGGGCAAAATATGACCCATCGCCGTTTTCAGTAATTGGCATATTTTCGGTATAAAAAGTCGTAATTTGAAACTGAAAATAGGTGCAGAGAGTCAGAATTCGGCTCAAAAATCACGCTCAGGAGTCAAATTTCCAACATTTCAGACATTTTGAAAACTGCAGGGGGGTTTAGGCAAAATATGACCCTTTGCCGTTTACAGTAATTGGCATATTTTCGGTATGAAACGTCGTAATTTCAAACTGAAAATAGGTGCAGAGAGTCAGAATTCGGATAAAAATCACGCTCAGGAGTCAAATTTCCGACATTTCAGACATTTTGAAAACTGCAGGGGGGTTTGGGCAAAATATGACCCATCGCCGTTTACAGTAATTAGCATATTTTCGGTAAGAAACGTTGTAATTTGAAACTGAAAATAGGTGCAGAGAGTCAGAATTTGGCTGAAAAATCACGCTCAGGAGTCAAATTTCCGACATTTTAGACATTTTGAAAACTGCAGGGGGGTTTGGGCAAAATATGATCCATCGCCGTTTTCAGTTATTGGCATATTTTCGGTATGAAACGTCGTAATTTGAAACTGAAAATAGGCGCAGAGAGTCAGAATTCGGCTCAAAAATCACGCTCAGGAGTCAAATTTTCGACATTTCAGACATTTTGAAAACTTCAGGGGGGTTTGAGCAAAATATGACCCATCGCTGTTTTCAGTAATTGGCATATTTTCGGTATGAAACGTCGTAATTTGAAACTGAAAATAGGTGCAGAGAGTCAGAATTCGGATTAAAAATCACGCTCAGGAGTCAAATTTCCGACATTTCAGACATTTTGAAAACTGAAGGGGGGTTTGGGCAAAATATGACCCATCGCTCTTTTCAGTAATTGGCATATTTTCGGTATAAAAAGTCGTAATTTGAAACTGAAAATAGGTGCAGAGAGTCAGAATTCGGCTAAAAAAAACGCTCAGGAGTCAAATTTCCGACATTTCAGACATTTTGAAAACTGCAGGGGGGTTTGGGCAAAATATGACCCATCGCCGTTTTCAGTAATTGGCATATTTTCGGTATAAAAAGTCGTAATTTGAAACTGAAAACAGGTGCAGAAAGTCAGAATTCGGATAAAAAATCACGCTCAGGAATCAAATTTCCGACATTTCAGACATTTTGAAAACTGCAGGGGGTTTGGGCAAAATATGATCCATCGCCGTTTACAGTAATTGGCATATTTTCGGTATGAAACGTCGTGATTTGTAACTGAAAATAGGTGCAGAGTCAGAATTCGGCTCAAAAATCACGCTCAGGAGTCAAATTTCCGACATTTCAGACATTTTGAAAACTGCAGGGGGGTTTGGGCAAAATATGACCCATCGCCGCTTTCAGTAATTGGCATATTTTCGGTATAAAAAGTCGTAATTTGAAACTGAAAATAGGTGCAGAGAGTCAGAATTCGGCTCAAAAATCACGCTCAGGAGTCAAATTTCCGACATTTCAGACATTTTGAAAACTTCAGGGGGGTTTGGGCAAAATATGACCCATCGCCGTTTTGAGTAATTGGCATATTTTCGGTATAAAAAGTCGTAATTTGAAACTGAAAATAGGTGCAGAGAGTCAGAATTCGGCTCAAAAATCACGCTCAGGAGTCAAATTTCCGACATTTCAGACATTTTGAAAACTGCAGGGGGTTTGGGCAAAATATGACCCATCGCCGTTTTCAGTAATTGGCATATTTTCGGTATGAAACGTCGTAATTTGAAACTGAAAATAGGTGCAGAGAGTCAGAATTCGGCTCAAAAATCACGCTCAGGAGTCAAATTTCCGACATTTCAGACATTTTGAAAACTTCAGGGGGGTTTGGGCAAAATATGACCCATCGCTGTTTTTAGTAATTGGCATATTTTCGGTATGAAACGTCGTAATTTGAAACTGAAAATAGGTGCAGAGAGTCAGAATTCGGATAAAAAATCACGCGCAGGAGTCAAATTTCCGACATGTCAGACATTTTGAAAACTGCAGGGGGGGTTTGGGCAAAATATGACCCATCGCCGTTTTCAGTAATTGGCATATTTTCGGTATAAAAGGTCGTAATTTGAAACTGAAAATAGGTGCAGAGAGTCAGAATTCGGCTCAAAAATCACGCTCAGGAGTCAAATTTCCGACATTTCAGACATTTTGAAAACTTCAGGGGGGTTTGTGCAAAATATGACCCATCGCCGTTTTCAGTAATTGGCATATTTTCGGAATGAAAGGTCGTAATTTGAAACTGAAAATAGGTGCAGAGAGTCAGAATTCGGATAAAAAATCACGCTCAGGAGTCAAATTTCCGACATTTCAGACATTTTGAAAACTGCAGGGGGGTTTGGGCAAAATATGACCCATCGCCGTTTTCAGTAATTGGCATGTTTTCGGTATAAAAAGTTGTAATTTGAAACTGAAAACAGGTGCAGAGAGTCAGAATTCGGATAAAAAATCACGCTCAGGAGTCAAATTTCCGACATTTCAGACATTTTGAAAACTGCAGGGGGTTTGGGCAAAATATGATCCATCGTTGTTTACAGTAATTGGCATATTTTCGGTATGAAACGTCGTGATTTGTAACTGAAAATAGGTGCAGAGAGTCATAATTCGGCCAAAAATCACGCTCAGGAGTCAAATTTCCGATATTTCAGACATTTTGAAAACTGCAGGGGGGTTTGGGCAAAATATGACCCATCGCTGTTTTCAGTAATTGGCATATTTTCGGTAGAAAAGTCGTAATTTGAAACTGAAAATAGGTGCAGAGAGTCAGAATTCGGCTCAAAAATCACGCTCAGGAGTCAAATTTCCAACATTTCAGACATTTTGAAAACTGCAGGGGGGTTTGGGCAAAATATGACCCATCGCCGTTTTCAGTAATTGGCATATTTTCGGTATAAAAAGTCGTAATTTGAAACTGAAAACAGGTGCAGAGAGTCAGAATTCGGATAAAAAATCACGCTCAGGAATCAAATTTCCGACATTTCAGACATTTTGAAAACTGCAGGGGGTTTGGGCAAAATATGATCCATCGCCGTTTACAGTAATTGGCATATTTTCGGTATGAAACGTCGTAATTTGAAACTGAAAAAAGGTGCAGAGAGTCAGAATTCGGCTCAAAAATCACACTCAGGAGTAAAATTTCCGATATTTCAGACATTTTGAAAACTGCATGGGGGTTTGGGCACAATATGACCCATCGCCGTTTTCAGTAATTGGCATATTTTCGGTATAAAATTCGTAATTTGAAACTGAAAATAGGTGCAGAGAGTCAGAATTCGGCTCAAAAATCACGCTCAGGAGTCAAATTTCCGACATTTCAGACATTTTGAAAACTTCAGGGGGGTTTGTGCAAAATATGACCCATCGCCGTTTTCAGTAATTGGCATATTTTCGGTATGAAACGTTGTAATTTGAAACTGAAAATAGGTGCAGAGAGTCAGAATTCGGATAAAAAATCACGCTCAGGAGTCAAATTTCCGACATTTCAGACATTTTGAAAACTGCAGGGGGGTTTGGGCAAAATATGACCCATCGCCGTTTTCAGTAATTGGCATATTTTCGGTATAAAAAGTCGTAATTTGAAACTGAAAACAGGTGCAGAGAGTCAGAATTCGGATAAAAAATCACGCTCAGGAGTCAAATTTCCGACATTTCAGACATTTTGAAAACTGCAGGGGGGTTTGGGCAAAATATGACCCATCGCCGTTTTCAGTAATTGGCATATTTTCTGTATAAAAATTCGTTATTTGAAACTGAAAATAGGTGCAGAGAGTCCGAATTCGGCTCAAAAATCACGCTCAGGAGTCAAATTTCCGACATTTTAGACATTTTGAAAACTTCAGGGGGGTTTGGGCAAAATATGATTCATCGCCGTTTTCAGTAATTGGCATATTTTCGGTATAAAAAGTCGTAATTTGAAACTGAAAATAGGTGCAGAGAGTCAGAATTCGGCTCAAAAATCACGCTCAGGAGTCAAATTTCCGACATTTCAGACATTTTGAAAGCTTCAGGGGGGTTTGGGCAAAATATAACCCATCGCCGTTTTCAGTAATTGGCATATTTTCGGTATGAAACGTCGTAATTTGAAACTGAAAATAGGTGCAGAGAGTCAGAATTCGGCTCAAAAATCACGCTCAGGAGTCAAATTTCCGACATTTCAGACATTTTGAAAACTTCAGGGGGGTTTGGGCAAAATATGACCCATCGCTGTTTTCAGTAATTGGCATATTTTCGGTATGAAACGTCGTAATTTGAAACTGAAAATAGGTGCAGAGAGTCAGAATTCGGATAAAAAATCACGCTCAGGAGTCAAATTTCCGACATGTCAGACATTTTGAAAACTGCAGGGGGGTTTGGGCAAAATATGACCCATCGCCGTTTTCAGTAATTGGCATATTTTCGGTATAAAAAGTCGTAGTTTGAAACTGAAAATAGGTGCAGAGAGTCAGAATTTGGCTCAAAAATCACGCTCAGGAGTCAAATTTCCGACATTTCAGACATTTTGAAAACTTCAGAGGGGTTTGTGCAAAATATGACCCATCGCCGTTTTCAGTAATTGGCATATTTTCGGAATGAAAGGTCGTAATTTGAAACTGAAAATAGGTGCAGAGAGTCAGAATTCGGATAAAAAATCACGCTCAGGAGTCAAATTTCCGACATTTCAGACATTTTGAAAACTACAGGGGGTTTGGGCAAAATATGATCCATCGCCGTTTACAGTAATTGGCATATTTTCGGTATGAAACGTCGTGATTTGTAACTGAAAATAGGTGCAGAGAGTCAGAATTCGGCCAAAAATCACGCTCAGGAGTCAAATTTCCGACATTTCAGACATTTTGAAAACTGCAGGGGGGTTTGGGCAAAATATGACCCATCGCCGTTTACAGTACTTGGCATATTTTCGGTATAAAAATTCGTAATTTGAAACTGAAAATAGGTGCAGAGAGTCAGAATTTGGCTGAAAAATCACGCTCAGGAGTCAAATTTCCGACATTTTAGACATTTTGAAAACTGCAGGGGGGTTTGGGCAAAATATGATCCATCGCCGTTTTCAGTTATTGGCATATTTTCGGTATGAAACGTCGTAATTTGAAACTGAAAATAGGCGCAGAGAGTCAGAATTCGGCTCAAAAATCACGCTCAGGAGTCAAATTTCCGACATTTCAGACATTTTAAAAACTGCAGGGGGTTTGGGCAAAATATGATCCATCGCCGTTTACAGTAATTGGCATATTTTCGGTATGAAACGTCGTGATTTGTAACTGAAAATAGGTGCAGAGAATCAGAATTCGGCTCAAAAATCACGCTCAGGAGTCAAATTTTCGACATTTCAGACATTTTGAAAACTTCAGGGGGGTTTGAGCAAAATATGACCCATCGCTGTTTTCAGTAATTGGCATATTTTCGGTATGAAACGTCGTAATTTGAAACTGAAAATAGGTGCAGAGAGTCAGAATTCGGATTAAAAATCAGGCTCAGGAGTCAAATTTCCGACATTTCAGACATTTTGAAAACTGAAGGGGGGTTTGGGCAAAATATGACCCATCGCTCTTTTCAGTAATTGGCATATTTTCGGTATAAAAAGTCGTAATTTGAAACTGAAAATAGGTGCAGAGAGTCCGAATTCGGCTCAAAAATCACGCTCAGGAGTCAAATTTCCGACATTTTAGACATTTTGAAAACTTCAGGGGGGTTTGGGCAAAATATGACCCATCGCCGTTTTCAGTAATTGGCATATTTTCGGTATAAAAAGTCGTAATTTGAAACTGAAAATAGGTGCAGAGAGTCAGAATTCGGCTCAAAAATCACGCTCAGGAGTCAAATTTCCACCATTTCAGACATTTTGAAAGCTTCAGGGGGGTTTGGGCAAAATATAACCCATCGCCGTTTTCAGTAATTGGCATATTTTCGGTATGAAACGTCGTAATTTGAAACTGAAAATAGGTGCAGAGAGTCAGAATTCGGCTCAAAAATCACGCTCAGGAGTCAAATTTCCGACATTTCAGACATTTTGAAAACTGCAGGGGGGTTTGGGCAAAATATGACCCATCGCCGTTTTCAGTAATTGGCATATTTTCTGTATAAAAAGTCGTAATTTGAAACTGAAAATAGGTGCAGAGAGTCAGAATTCGGCTCAAAAATCACGCTCAGGAGTCAAATTTCCGACATTTCAGACATTTTGAAAACTGCAGGGGGGTTTGGGCAAAATATGACCCATCGCCGTTTTCAGTAATTGGCATATTTTCTGTATAAAAATTCGTAATTTGAAACTGAAAATAGGTGCAGAGAGTCCGAATTCGGCTCAAAAATCACGCTCAGGAGTCAAATTTCCGACATTTTAGACATTTTGAAAACTTCAGGGGGGTTTGGGCAAAATATGACCCATCGCCGTTTTCAGTAATTGGCATATTTTCGGTATAAAAAGTCGTAATTTGAAACTGAAAATAGGTGCAGAGAGTCAGAATTCGGCTCAAAAATCACGCTCAGGAGTCAAATTTCCGACATTTCAGACATTTTGAAAGCTTCAGGGGGGTTTGGGCAAAATATAACCCATCGCCGTTTTCAGTAATTGGCATATTTTCGGTATGAAACGTCGTAATTTGAAACTGAAAATAGGCGCAGAGAGTCAGAATTCGGCTCAAAAATCACGCTCAGGAGTCAAATTTCCGACATTTCAGACATTTTAAAAACTGCAGGGGGTTTGGGCAAAATATGATCCATCGCCGTTTACAGTAATTGGCATATTTTCGGTATGAAACGTCGTGATTTGTAACTGAAAATAGGTGCAGAGAATCAGAATTCGGCTCAAAAATCACGCTCAGGAGTCAAATTTTCGACATTTCAGACATTTTGAAAACTTCAGGGGGGTTTGAGCAAAATATGACCCATCGCTGTTTTCAGTAATAGGCATATTTTCGGTATGAAACGTCGTAATTTGAAACTGAAAATAGGTGCAGAGAGTCAGAATTCGGATTAAAAATCAGGCTCAGGAGTCAAATTTCCGACATTTCAGACATTTTGAAAACTGAAGGGGGGTTTGGGCAAAATATGACCCATCGCTCTTTTCAGTAATTGGCATATTTTCGGTATAAAAAGTCGTAATTTGAAACTGAAAATAGGTGCAGAGAGTCCGAATTCGGCTCAAAAATCACGCTCAGGAGTCAAATTTCCGACATTTTAGACATTTTGAAAACTTCAGGGGGGTTTGGGCAAAATATGACCCATCGCCGTTTTCAGTAATTGGCATATTTTCGGTATAAAAAGTCGTAATTTGAAACTGAAAATAGGTGCAGAGAGTCAGAATTCGGCTCAAAAATCACGCTCAGGAGTCAAATTTCCACCATTTCAGACATTTTGAAAGCTTCAGGGGGGTTTGGGCAAAATATAACCCATCGCCGTTTTCAGTAATTGGCATATTTTCGGTATGAAACGTCGTAATTTGAAACTGAAAATAGGTGCAGAGAGTCAGAATTCGGCTCAAAAATCACGCTCAGGAGTCAAATTTCCGACATTTCAGACATTTTGAAAACTGCAGGGGGGTTTGGGCAAAATATGACCCATCGCCGTTTTCAGTAATTGGCATATTTTCTGTATAAAAAGTCGTAATTTGAAACTGAAAATAGGTGCAGAGAGTCAGAATTCGGCTCAAAAATCACGCTCAGGAGTCAAATTTCCGACATTTCAGACATTTTGAAAACTGCAGGGGGGTTTGGGCAAAATATGACCCATCGCCGTTTTCAGTAATTGGCATATTTTCTGTATAAAAATTCGTAATTTGAAACTGAAAATAGGTGCAGAGAGTCCGAATTCGGCTCAAAAATCACGCTCAGGAGTCAAATTTCCGACATTTTAGACATTTTGAAAACTTCAGGGGGGTTTGGGCAAAATATGACCCATCGCCGTTTTCAGTATTTGGCATATTTTCGGTATAAAAAGTCGTAATTTGAAACTGAAAATAGGTGCAGAGAGTCAGAATTCGGCTCAAAAATCACGCTCAGGAGTCAAATTTCCGACATTTCAGACATTTTGAAAGCTTCAGGGGGGTTTGGGCAAAATATAACCCATCGCCGTTTTCAGTAATTGGCATATTTTCGGTATGAAACGTCGTAATTTGAAACTGAAAATAGGTGCAGAGAGTCAGAATTCGGCTCAAAAATCACGCTCAGGAGTCAAATTTCCGACATTTCAGACATTTTGAAAACTTCAGGGGGGTTTGGGCAAAATATGACCCATCGCTGTTTTCAGTAATTGGCATATTTTCGGTATGAAACGTCGTAATTTGAAACTGAAAATAGGTGCAGAGAGTCAGAATTCGGATAAAAAATCACGCTCAGGTGTCAAATTTCCGACATGTCAGACATTTTGAAAACTGCAGGGGGGTTTGGGCAAAATATGACCCATCGCCGTTTTCAGTAATTGGCATATTTTCGGTATAAAAAGTCGTAGTTTGAAACTGAAAATAGGTGCAGAGAGTCAGAATTTGGCTCAAAAATCACGCTCAGGAGTCAAATTTCCGACATTTCAGACATTTTGAAAACTTCAGAGGGGTTTGTGCAAAATATGACCCATCGCCGTTTTCAGTAATTGGCATATTTTCGGAATGAAAGGTCGTAATTTGAAACTGAAAATAGGTGCAGAGAGTCAGAATTCGGATAAAAAATCACGCTCAGGAGTCAAATTTCCGACATTTCAGACATTTTGAAAACTACAGGGGGTTTGGGCAAAATATGATCCATCGCCGTTTACAGTAATTGGCATATTTTCGGTATGAAACGTCGTGATTTGTAACTGAAAATAGGTGCAGAGAGTCAGAATTCGGCCAAAAATCACGCTCAGGAGTCAAATTTCCGACATTTCAGACATTTTGAAAACTGCAGGGGGGTTTGGGCAAAATATGACCCATCGCCGTTTACAGTACTTGGCATATTTTCGGTATAAAAATTCGTAATTTGAAACTGAAAATAGGTGCAGAGAGTCAGAATTTGGCTGAAAAATCACGCTCAGGAGTCAAATTTCCGACATTTTAGACATTTTGAAAACTGCAGGGGGGTTTGGGCAAAATATGATCCATCGCCGTTTTCAGTTATTGGCATATTTTCGGTATGAAACGTCGTAATTTGAAACTGAAAATAGGCGCAGAGAGTCAGAATTCGGCTCAAAAATCACGCTCAGGAGTCAAATTTCCGACATTTCAGACATTTTAAAAACTGCAGGGGGTTTGGGCAAAATATGATCCATCGCCGTTTACAGTAATTGGCATATTTTCGGTATGAAACGTCGTGATTTGTAACTGAAAATAGGTGCAGAGAATCAGAATTCGGCTCAAAAATCACGCTCAGGAGTCAAATTTTCGACATTTCAGACATTTTGAAAACTTCAGGGGGGTTTGAGCAAAATATGACCCATCGCTGTTTTCAGTAATTGGCATATTTTCGGTATGAAACGTCGTAATTTGAAACTGAAAATAGGTGCAGAGAGTCAGAATTCGGATTAAAAATCAGGCTCAGGAGTCAAATTTCCGACATTTCAGACATTTTGAAAACTGAAGGGGGGTTTGGGCAAAATATGACCCATCGCTCTTTTCAGTAATTGGCATATTTTCGGTATAAAAAGTCGTAATTTGAAACTGAAAATAGGTGCAGAGAGTCCGAATTCGGCTCAAAAATCACGCTCAGGAGTCAAATTTCCGACATTTTAGACATTTTGAAAACTTCAGGGGGGTTTGGGCAAAATATGACCCATCGCCGTTTTCAGTAATTGGCATATTTTCGGTATAAAAAGTCGTAATTTGAAACTGAAAATAGGTGCAGAGAGTCAGAATTCGGCTCAAAAATCACGCTCAGGAGTCAAATTTCCACCATTTCAGACATTTTGAAAGCTTCAGGGGGGTTTGGGCAAAATATAACCCATCGCCGTTTTCAGTAATTGGCATATTTTCGGTATGAAACGTCGTAATTTGAAACTGAAAATAGGTGCAGAGAGTCAGAATTCGGCTCAAAAATCACGCTCAGGAGTCAAATTTCCGACATTTCAGACATTTTGAAAACTTCAGGGGGGTTTGGGCAAAATATGACCCATCGCTGTTTTCAGTAATTGGCATATTTTCGGTATGAAACGTCGTAATTTGAAACTGAAAATAGGTGCAGAGAGTCAGAATTCGGATAAAAAATCACGCTCAGGAGTCAAATTTCCGACATGTCAGACATTTTGAAAACTGCAGGGGGGTTTGGGCAAAATATGACCCATCGCCGTTTTCAGTAATTGGCATATTTTCGGTATAAAAAGTCGTAGTTTGAAACTGAAAATAGGTGCAGAGAGTCAGAATTTGGCTCAAAAATCACGCTCAGGAGTCAAATTTCAGACATTTTGAAAACTTCAGAGGGGTTTGTGCAAAATATGACCCATCGCCGTTTTCAGTAATTGGCATATTTTCGGAATGAAAGGTCGTAATTTGAAACTGAAAATAGGTGCAGAGAGTCAGAATTCGGATAAAAAATCACGCTCAGGAGTCAAATTTCCGACATTTCAGACATTTTGAAAACTACAGGGGGTTTGGGCAAAATATGATCCATCGCCGTTTACAGTAATTGGCATATTTTCGGTATGAAACGTCGTGATTTGTAACTGAAAATAGGTGCAGAGAGTCAGAATTCGGCCAAAAATCACGCTCAGGAGTCAAATTTCCGACATTTCAGACATTTTGAAAACTGCAGGGGGGTTTGGGCAAAATATGACCCATCGCCGTTTTCAGTAATTGGCATATTTTCGGTATAAAAAGTCGTAATTTTAAACTGAAAATAGGTGCAGAGAGTCAGAATTCGGATAAAAAATCACGCTCAGGAGTCAAATTTCCGACTTTTCAGACATTTTGAAAACTGCAGGGGGGTTTGGGCAAAATATGACCCATCGCCGTTTTCAGTAATTGGCATATTTTCGGTATAAAAATTCGTAATTTGAAACTGAAAATAGGTGCAGAGAGTCAGAATTTGGCTGAAAAATCACGCTCAGGAGTCAAATTTCCGACATTTTAGACATTTTGAAAACTGCAGGGGGGTTTGGGCAAAATATGATCCATCGCCGTTTTCAGTTATTGGCATATTTTCGGTATGAAACGTCGTAATTTGAAACAGAAAATAGGCGCAGAGAGTCAAAATTCGGCTCAAAAATCACGCTCAGGAGTCAAATTTCCGACATTTCAGACATTTTAAAAACTGCAGGGGGTTTGGGCAAAATATGATCCATCGCCGTTTACAGTAATTGGCATATTTTCGGTATGAAACGTCGTGATTTGTAACTGAAAATAGGTGCAGAGAATCAGAATTCGGCTCAAAAATCACGCTCAGGAGTCAAATTTTCGACATTTCAGACATTTTGAAAACTTCAGGGGGGTTTGAGCAAAATATGACCCATCGCTGTTTTCAGTAATTGGCATATTTTCGGTATGAAACGTCGTAATTTGAAACTGAAAATAGGTGCAGAGAGTCAGAATTCGGATTAAAAATCACGCTCAGGAGTCAAATTTCCGACATTTCAGACATTTTGAAAACTGAAGGGGGGTTTGGGCAAAATATGACCCATCGCTCTTTTCAGTAATTGGCATATTTTCGGTATAAAAAGTCGTAATTTGAAACTGAAAATAGGTGCAGAGAGTCAGAATTCGGCTCAAAAATCACGCTCAGGAGTCAAATTTCCGACATTTCAGACATTTTGAAAACTTCAGGGGGGTTTGAGCAAAATATGACCCATCGCTGTTTTCAGTAATAGGCATATTTTCGGTATGAAACGTCGTAATTTGAAACTGAAAATAGGTGCAGAGAGTCAGAATTCGGATTAAAAATCAGGCTCAGGAGTCAAATTTCCGACATTTCAGACATTTTGAAAACTGAAGGGGGGTTTG
The DNA here is from genome assembly GCF_040958095.1 of Procambarus clarkii. Taxonomy (NCBI): domain Eukaryota; kingdom Metazoa; phylum Arthropoda; class Malacostraca; order Decapoda; family Cambaridae; genus Procambarus; species Procambarus clarkii. The sequence continues at coordinate 181,314 of NW_027189446.1, forward strand.
GGCAAAATATGACCCATCGCTCTTTTCAGTAATTGGCATATTTTCGGTATAAAAAGTCGTAATTTGAAACTGAAAATAGGTGCAGAGAGTCCGAATTCGGCTCAAAAATCACGCTCAGGAGTCAAATTTCCGACATTTTAGACATTTTGAAAACTTCAGGGGGGTTTGGGCAAAATATGACCCATCGCCGTTTTCAGTAATTGGCATATTTTCGGTATAAAAAGTCGTAATTTGAAACTGAAAATAGGTGCAGAGAGTCAGAATTCGGCTCAAAAATCACGCTCAGGAGTCAAATTTCCACCATTTCAGACATTTTGAAAGCTTCAGGGGGGTTTGGGCAAAATATAACCCATCGCCGTTTTCAGTAATTGGCATATTTTCGGTATGAAACGTCGTAATTTGAAACTGAAAATAGGTGCAGAGAGTCAGAATTCGGCTCAAAAATCACGCTCAGGAGTCAAATTTCCGACATTTCAGACATTTTGAAAACTGCAGGGGGGTTTGGGCAAAATATGACCCATCGCCGTTTTCAGTAATTGGCATATTTTCTGTATAAAAAGTCGTAATTTGAAACTGAAAATAGGTGCAGAGAGTCAGAATTCGGCTCAAAAATCACGCTCAGGAGTCAAATTTCCGACATTTCAGACATTTTGAAAACTGCAGGGGGGTTTGGGCAAAATATGACCCATCGCCGTTTTCAGTAATTGGCATATTTTCTGTATAAAAATTCGTAATTTGAAACTGAAAATAGGTGCAGAGAGTCCGAATTCGGCTCAAAAATCACGCTCAGGAGTCAAATTTCCGACATTTTAGACATTTTGAAAACTTCAGGGGGGTTTGGGCAAAATATGACCCATCGCCGTTTTCAGTATTTGGCATATTTTCGGTATAAAAAGTCGTAATTTGAAACTGAAAATAGGTGCAGAGAGTCAGAATTCGGCTCAAAAATCACGCTCAGGAGTCAAATTTCCGACATTTCAGACATTTTGAAAGCTTCAGGGGGGTTTGGGCAAAATATAACCCATCGCCGTTTTCAGTAATTGGCATATTTTCGGTATGAAACGTCGTAATTTGAAACTGAAAATAGGTGCAGAGAGTCAGAATTCGGCTCAAAAATCACGCTCAGGAGTCAAATTTCCGACATTTCAGACATTTTGAAAACTTCAGGGGGGTTTGGGCAAAATATGACCCATCGCTGTTTTCAGTAATTGGCATATTTTCGGTATGAAACGTCGTAATTTGAAACTGAAAATAGGTGCAGAGAGTCAGAATTCGGATAAAAAATCACGCTCAGGTGTCAAATTTCCGACATGTCAGACATTTTGAAAACTGCAGGGGGGTTTGGGCAAAATATGACCCATCGCCGTTTTCAGTAATTGGCATATTTTCGGTATAAAAAGTCGTAGTTTGAAACTGAAAATAGGTGCAGAGAGTCAGAATTTGGCTCAAAAATCACGCTCAGGAGTCAAATTTCCGACATTTCAGACATTTTGAAAACTTCAGAGGGGTTTGTGCAAAATATGACCCATCGCCGTTTTCAGTAATTGGCATATTTTCGGAATGAAAGGTCGTAATTTGAAACTGAAAATAGGTGCAGAGAGTCAGAATTCGGATAAAAAATCACGCTCAGGAGTCAAATTTCCGACATTTCAGACATTTTGAAAACTACAGGGGGTTTGGGCAAAATATGATCCATCGCCGTTTACAGTAATTGGCATATTTTCGGTATGAAACGTCGTGATTTGTAACTGAAAATAGGTGCAGAGAGTCAGAATTCGGCCAAAAATCACGCTCAGGAGTCAAATTTCCGACATTTCAGACATTTTGAAAACTGCAGGGGGGTTTGGGCAAAATATGACCCATCGCCGTTTACAGTACTTGGCATATTTTCGGTATAAAAATTCGTAATTTGAAACTGAAAATAGGTGCAGAGAGTCAGAATTTGGCTGAAAAATCACGCTCAGGAGTCAAATTTCCGACATTTTAGACATTTTGAAAACTGCAGGGGGGTTTGGGCAAAATATGATCCATCGCCGTTTTCAGTTATTGGCATATTTTCGGTATGAAACGTCGTAATTTGAAACTGAAAATAGGCGCAGAGAGTCAGAATTCGGCTCAAAAATCACGCTCAGGAGTCAAATTTCCGACATTTCAGACATTTTAAAAACTGCAGGGGGTTTGGGCAAAATATGATCCATCGCCGTTTACAGTAATTGGCATATTTTCGGTATGAAACGTCGTGATTTGTAACTGAAAATAGGTGCAGAGAATCAGAATTCGGCTCAAAAATCACGCTCAGGAGTCAAATTTTCGACATTTCAGACATTTTGAAAACTTCAGGGGGGTTTGAGCAAAATATGACCCATCGCTGTTTTCAGTAATTGGCATATTTTCGGTATGAAACGTCGTAATTTGAAACTGAAAATAGGTGCAGAGAGTCAGAATTCGGATTAAAAATCAGGCTCAGGAGTCAAATTTCCGACATTTCAGACATTTTGAAAACTGAAGGGGGGTTTGGGCAAAATATGACCCATCGCTCTTTCAGTAATTGGCATATTTTCGGTATAAAAAGTCGTAATTTGAAACTGAAAATAGGTGCAGAGAGTCCGAATTCGGCTCAAAAATCACGCTCAGGAGTCAAATTTCCGACATTTTAGACATTTTGAAAACTTCAGGGGGGTTTGGGCAAAATATGACCCATCGCCGTTTTCAGTAATTGGCATATTTTCGGTATAAAAAGTCGTAATTTGAAACTGAAAATAGGTGCAGAGAGTCAGAATTCGGCTCAAAAATCACGCTCAGGAGTCAAATTTCCACCATTTCAGACATTTTGAAAGCTTCAGGGGGGTTTGGGCAAAATATAACCCATCGCCGTTTTCAGTAATTGGCATATTTTCGGTATGAAACGTCGTAATTTGAAACTGAAAATAGGTGCAGAGAGTCAGAATTCGGCTCAAAAATCACGCTCAGGAGTCAAATTTCCGACATTTCAGACATTTTGAAAACTTCAGGGGGGTTTGGGCAAAATATGACCCATCGCTGTTTTCAGTAATTGGCATATTTTCGGTATGAAACGTCGTAATTTGAAACTGAAAATAGGTGCAGAGAGTCAGAATTCGGATAAAAAATCACGCTCAGGAGTCAAATTTCCGACATGTCAGACATTTTGAAAACTGCAGGGGGGTTTGGGCAAAATATGACCCATCGCCGTTTTCAGTAATTGGCATATTTTCGGTATAAAAAGTCGTAGTTTGAAACTGAAAATAGGTGCAGAGAGTCAGAATTTGGCTCAAAAATCACGCTCAGGAGTCAAATTTCAGACATTTTGAAAACTTCAGAGGGGTTTGTGCAAAATATGACCCATCGCCGTTTTCAGTAATTGGCATATTTTCGGAATGAAAGGTCGTAATTTGAAACTGAAAATAGGTGCAGAGAGTCAGAATTCGGATAAAAAATCACGCTCAGGAGTCAAATTTCCGACATTTCAGACATTTTGAAAACTACAGGGGTTTGGGCAAAATATGATCCATCGCCGTTTACAGTAATTGGCATATTTTCGGTATGAAACGTCGTGATTTGTAACTGAAAATAGGTGCAGAGAGTCAGAATTCGGCCAAAAATCACGCTCAGGAGTCAAATTTCCGACATTTCAGACATTTTGAAAACTGCAGGGGGGTTTGGGCAAAATATGACCCATCGCCGTTTTCAGTAATTGGCATATTTTCGGTATAAAAAGTCGTAATTTTAAACTGAAAATAGGTGCAGAGAGTCAGAATTCGGATAAAAAATCACGCTCAGGAGTCAAATTTCCGACTTTTCAGACATTTTGAAAACTGCAGGGGGGTTTGGGCAAAATATGACCCATCGCCGTTTTCAGTAATTGGCATATTTTCGGTATAAAAATTCGTAATTTGAAACTGAAAATAGGTGCAGAGAGTCAGAATTTGGCTGAAAAATCACGCTCAGGAGTCAAATTTCCGACATTTTAGACATTTTGAAAACTGCAGGGGGGTTTGGGCAAAATATGATCCATCGCCGTTTTCAGTTATTGGCATATTTTCGGTATGAAACGTCGTAATTTGAAACTGAAAATAGGCGCAGAGAGTCAAAATTCGGCTCAAAAATCACGCTCAGGAGTCAAATTTCCGACATTTCAGACATTTTAAAAACTGCAGGGGGTTTGGGCAAAATATGATCCATCGCCGTTTACAGTAATTGGCATATTTTCGGTATGAAACGTCGTGATTTGTAACTGAAAATAGGTGCAGAGAATCAGAATTCGGCTCAAAAATCACGCTCAGGAGTCAAATTTTCGACATTTCAGACATTTTGAAAACTTCAGGGGGGTTTGAGCAAAATATGACCCATCGCTGTTTTCAGTAATTGGCATATTTTCGGTATGAAACGTCGTAATTTGAAACTGAAAATAGGTGCAGAGAGTCAGAATTCGGATTAAAAATCACGCTCAGGAGTCAAATTTCCGACATTTCAGACATTTTGAAAACTGAAGGGGGGTTTGGGCAAAATATGACCCATCGCTCTTTTCAGTAATTGGCATATTTTCGGTATAAAAAGTCGTAATTTGAAACTGAAAATAGGTGCAGAGAGTCAGAATTCGGCTCAAAAATCACGCTCAGGAGTCAAATTTCCGACATTTCAGACATTTTGAAAACTGCAGGGGGGTTTAGGCAAAATATGACCCATCGCCGTTTTCAGTAATTGGCATATTTTCTGTATAAAAAGTCGTAATTTGAAACTGAAAATAGGTGCAGAGAGTCCGAATTCGGCTCAAAAATCACGCTCAGGAGTCAAATTTCCGACATTTTAGACATTTTGAAAACTTCAGGGGGGTTTGGGCAAAATATGACCCATCGCCGTTTTCAGTAATTGGCACATTTTCGGTATAAAAAGTCGTAATTTGAAACTGAAAATAGGTGCAGAGAGTCAGAATTCGGCTCAAAAATCACGCTCAGGAGTCAAATTTCCGACATTTCAGACATTTTGAAAGCTTCAGGGGGGTTTGGGCAAAATATAACCCATCGCCGTTTTCAGTAATTGGCATATTTTCGGTATGAAACGTCGTAATTTGAAACTGAAAATAGGTGCAGAGAGTCAGAATTCGGCTCAAAAATCACGCTCAGGAGTCAAATTTCCGACATTTCAGACATTTTGAAAACTTCAGGGGGGTTTGGGCAAAATATGACCCATCGCTGTTTTCAGTAATTGGCATATTTTCGGTATGAAACGTCGTAATTTGAAACTGAAAATAGGTGCAGAGAGTCAGAATTCGGATAAAAAATCACGCTCAGGAGTCAAATTTCCGACATGTCAGACATTTTGAAAACTGCAGGGGGGTTTGGGCAAAATATGACCCATCGCCGTTTTCAGTAATTGGCATATTTTCGGTATAAAAAGTCGTAGTTTGAAACTGAAAATAGGTGCAGAGAGTCAGAATTTGGCTCAAAAATCACGCTCAGGAGTCAAATTTCCGACATTTCAGACATTTTGAAAACTTCAGAGGGGTTTGTGCAAAATATGACCCATCGCCGTTTTCAGTAATTGGCATATTTTCGGAATGAAAGGTCGTAATTTGAAACTGAAAATAGGTGCAGAGAGTCAGAATTCGGCTCAAAAATCACGCTCAGGAGTCAAATTTCCGACATTTCAGACATTTTGAAAACTTCAGGGGGGTTTGTGCAAAATATGACCCATCGCCGTTTTCAGTAATTGGCATATTTTCGGTATGAAACGTTGTAATTTGAAACTGAAAATAGGTGCAGAGAGTCAGAATTCGGATAAAAAATCACGCTCAGGAGTCAAATTTCCGACATTTCAGACATTTTGAAAACTGCAGGGGGGTTTGGGCAAAATATGACACATCGCCGTTTTCAGTAATTGGCATATTTTCGGTATAAAAAGTCGTAATTTGAAACTGAAAACAGGTGCAGAGAGTCAGAATTCGGATAAAAAATCACGCTCAGGAATCAAATTTCCGACATTTCAGACATTTTGAAAACTGCAGGGGGGTTTGGGCAAAATATGACCCATCGCCGTTTTCAGTAATTGGCATATTTTCGGTATAAAAATTCGTAATTTGAAACTGAAAATAGGTGCAGAGAGTCAGAATTTGGCTGAAAAATCACGCTCAGGAGTCAAATTTCCGACATTTTAGACATTTTGAAAACTGCAGGGGGGTTTGGGCAAAATATGATCCATCGCCGTTTTCAGTTATTGGCATATTTTCGGTATGAAACGTTGTAATTTGAAACTGAAAATAGGTGCAGAGAGTCAGAATTCGGATAAAAAATCACGCTCAGGAATCAAATTTCCGACATTTCAGACATTTTGAAAACTGCAGGGGGGTTTGGGCAAAATATGACCCATCGCCGTTTTCAGTAATTGGCATATTTTCGGAATGAAAGGTCGTAATTTGAAACTGAAAATAGGTGCAGAGAGTCAGAATTCGGCTCAAAAATCACGCTCAGGAGTCAAATTTCCGACATTTCAGACATTTTGAAAACTTCAGGGGGGTTTGTGCAAAATATGACCCATCGCCGTTTTCAGTAATTGGCATATTTTCGGTATGAAACGTTGTAATTTGAAACTGAAAATAGGTGCAGAGAGTCAGAATTCGGATAAAAAATCACGCTCAGGAGTCAAATTTCCGACATTTCAGACATTTTGAAAACTGCAGGGGGGTTTGGGCAAAATATGACCCATCGCTGTTTTCAGTAATTGGCATATTTTCGGTATGAAACGTCGTAATTTGAAACTGAAAATAGGTGCAGAGAGTCAGAATTCGGATAAAAAATCACGCTCAGGAGTCAAATTTCCGACATGTCAGACATTTTGAAAACTGCAGGGGGGTTTGGGCAAAATATGACCCATCGCCGTTTTCAGTAATTGGCATATTTTCGGTATAAAAAGTCGTAGTTTGAAACTGAAAATAGGTGCAGAGAGTCAGAATTTGGCTCAAAAATCACGCTCAGGAGTCAAATTTCCGACATTTCAGACATTTTGAAAACTTCAGAGGGGTTTGTGCAAAATATGACCCATCGCCGTTTTCAGTAATTGGCATATTTTCGGAATGAAAGGTCGTAATTTGAAACTGAAAATAGGTGCAGAGAGTCAGAATTCGGCTCAAAAATCACGCTCAGGAGTCAAATTTCCGACATTTCAGACATTTTGAAAACTTCAGGGGGGTTTGTGCAAAATATGACCCATCGCCGTTTTCAGTAATTGGCATATTTTCGGTATGAAACGTTGTAATTTGAAACTGAAAATAGGTGCAGAGAGTCAGAATTCGGATAAAAAATCACGCTCAGGAGTCAAATTTCCGACATTTCAGACATTTTGAAAACTGCAGGGGGGTTTGGGCAAAATATGACACATCGCCGTTTTCAGTAATTGGCATATTTTCGGTATAAAAAGTCGTAATTTGAAACTGAAAACAGGTGCAGAGAGTCAGAATTCGGATAAAAAATCACGCTCAGGAATCAAATTTCCGACATTTCAGACATTTTGAAAACTGCAGGGGGGTTTGGGCAAAATATGACCCATCGCCGTTTTCAGTAATTGGCATATTTTCGGTATAAAAATTCGTAATTTGAAACTGAAAATAGGTGCAGAGAGTCAGAATTTGGCTGAAAAATCACGCTCAGGAGTCAAATTTCCGACATTTTAGACATTTTGAAAACTGCAGGGGGGTTTGGGCAAAATATGATCCATCGCCGTTTTCAGTTATTGGCATATTTTCGGTATGAAACGTCGTAATTTGAAACTGAAAATAGGCGCAGAGAGTCAGAATTCGGCTCAAAAATCACGCTCAGGAGTCAAATTTTCGACATTTCAGACATTTTGAAAACTTCAGGGGGGTTTGAGCAAAATATGACCCATCGCTGTTTTCATTAATTGGCATATTTTCGGTATGAAACGTCGTAATTTGAAACTGAAAATAGGTGCAGAGAGTCAGCATTCGGATTAAAAATCACGCTCAGGAGTCAAATTTCCGACATTTCAGACATTTTGAAAACTGAAGGGGGGTTTGGGCAAAATATGACCCATCGCTCTTTTCAGTAATTGGCATATTTTCGGTATAAAAAGTCGTAATTTGAAACTGAAAACAGGTGCAGAGAGTCAGAATTCGGATAAAAAATCACGCTCAGGAGTCAAATTTCCGACATTTCAGACATTTTGAAAACTGCAGGGGGTTTGGGCAAAATATGATCCATCGCCGTTTACAGTAATTGGCATATTTTCGGTATGAAACGTCGTGATTTGTAACTGAAAATAGGTGCAGAGAGTCAGAATTCGGCCAAAAATCACGCTCAGGAGTCAAATTTCCGACATTTCAGACATTTTGAAAACTGCAGGGGGGTTTGGGCAAAATATGACCCATCGCTTTTTTCAGTAATTGGCATATTTTCGGTATAAAAAGTCGTAACTTGAAACTGAAAACAGGTGCAGAGAGTCAGAATTCGGATAAAAAATCACGCTCAAGAATCAAATTTCCGACATTTCAGACATTTTGAAAACTGCAGGGGGTTTGGGCAAAATATGATCCATCGCCGTTTACAGTAATTGGCATATTTTCGGTATGAAACGTCGTAATTTGAAACTGAAAATAGGTGCAGAGTGTCAGAATTTGGCTAAAAAATCACGCTCAGGAGTCAAATTTCCGACATTTCAGACATTTTGAAAACTGCAGGGGGGTTTGGGCAAAATATGACACTTTGCCGTTTACAGTAATTGGCATATTTTCGGTATGAAACGTCGTAATTTCAAACTGAAAATAGGTGCAGAGAGTCAGAATTCGGATAAAAAATCACGCTCAGGAGTCAAATTTCCGACATTTCAGACATTTTGAAAACTGCATGGGGGTTTGGGCACAATATGACCCATCGATGTTTTCAGTAATTGGCATATTTTCGGTGTAAATGTCGTAATTTGAAACTGAAAAAAGGTGCAGAGAGTCAGAATTCGGATAAAAAATCACGCTCAGGAGTCAAATTTCCGACATTTATAACATTTTGAAAACTGCAGGGGGTTTGGGCAAAATATGATCCATCGCCGTTTACAGTAATTGGCATATTTTCGGTATGAAACGTCGTGATTTGTAACTGAAAATAGGTGCAGAGAGTCATAATTCGGCCAAAAATCACGCTCAGGAGTCAAATTTCCGACATTTCAGACATTTTGAAAACTGCAGGGGGGTTTGGGCAAAATATGACCCATCGCCGTTTTCAGTAATTGGCATATTTTCAGTATAAAAAGTTGTAATTTGAAACTGAAAATAGGTGCAGAGAGTCAGAATTCGGATAAAAAATCACGCTCAGGAGTCAAATTTCCGACATTTCAGACATTTTGAAAACTGCAGGGGGGTTTAGGCAAAATATGACCCTTTGCCGTTTACAGTAATTGGCATATTTTCGGTATGAAACGTCGTAATTTCAAACTGAAAATAGGTGCAGAGAGTCAGAATTCGGATAAAAAATCACGCTCAGGAGTCAAATTTCCGACATTTCAGACATTTTGAAAACTGCAGGGGGGTTTGGGCAAAATATGACCCATCGCCGTTTACAGTAATTGGCATATTTTCGGTAAGAAACTTGT